>NC_073746.1:111940748-112240986 GCF_029784135.1 Toxorhynchites rutilus septentrionalis
ATATTTGTTCTACTACGTCCTGTGTTTAGTACCCGAAAAGAGGGAAACATTGCATCGGAATTTCCACTCTACACCTTTGTGTGATTCTCTTGCCATCCAGCATAGCATAATAGTAGAGGCCTAGCAGAGAATAGCATTCTATTTTTTTTCAACCTTAAATCAGTTAGCAATAAAATTAGGACCAAATAGCAAATAACATTCTAGGAAGCAGAAAAAATATTCAAACTGAATGTTTGAACCTGAATAAACATATAATGATACATTCATATAAAAAAACCTGAATAAAGGCTATGTTATAATTTGGGAATGTATAATCTCATCAACACTTCAGTACTGATAGTATTTAAACGATATCAGGATTTTGGACCGATTGAATTATAGGGCCTTATTCTCGTATGCACTTCACGGTGAAAACGAAATGAAGTGTATTCGCGATGACAACGATACGATGTCGATGTCAACGATGTCGACGTCTGGATACGAAACTAATTTTTAACAAGGCTTACTAATCTCTGTCAGATTACCCGGCCCGAATGCAGTTTTAAATTTCTAGAATTTGAATGAAATATTTTTACTTGGAGTTATTTATTTACCTGAAGCACGTCTTTCTTACTCTAACTTAACATTTTTGACGTAGGACTACGTCTAACCGGAAGATATAGGGGGTGAAATGGAAATCTAGGCACTGAACAAGTAGGAAAAAATGCAAGATTTGGAACGCTTATAACTCGAGCATCCTCAATAGATCGTAAAGGTTTTTGCATCAATTGATAGGAAATATATCTACGCATCTATCATAACGAATAACATTTCATTTTTCTTGAGATAAATAATTGAATAATTGTGAAATATCAAGCATTGTCAAAATGCACTATGTGCCAATTTTTGATTGGTCCATTTTGTGCTCCTCAAATCGTACCGACCAAAACGGGCAACCAGAGCAGCAGCGAAATAGAATGAAGCACGATTGGAAAGGAAAAAGAAAAAAAATGAACGAAACATTGGTCGCAGTCTCACACATGCGTAATTCTCGAGCCAGCCAGTCAGCTTAAAAATCCCCGCTCCGCTGCCGTAATGAGCATTCTTTGTGTGGACACCGACTGGACAACATCGTTGCTGGACGAGCTGGACGGCGAGGGATCGAGTGCCTTTCTCAAGGCAAGAGGGCGGAGGTGGTAGCGCTGGAGTAGAGTAGTAGAGTAGAGTAGAGTTTTCAAAGGGCCTATCTCAAGGCTAGAGACGAATGAATTGCAAAAGTTTAAAGTCTCTATAATACAAGACCTTCCTTCCTTCCGTAACGATCATTCTCATTCAACCGTACACCACATCGTTTCGCATCACATCAGATCAACAAACCAACACAAGCAGCCATGTCTGGACATGGCAAAGGAGGAAAAGTGAAGGGAAAGGCAAAATCCCGTGTTGGTTTGCAATTCCCCGTAGGTGTATTCGCCAATTGCTCCGTAGGGGGAGCTAGGCCGAGCGCGTTAGTACCAGTGTACCAGTCCATCTAGCCGGCGTTATATAGTTTCGGCCGCCGAAGTGATCGAGTTAGCTGGCAAAGCTGCTCGCGACGATAAGAAAACCCGCATTCGGAACAGAACACATTCGGTTCGGTGGACATCAAGACAACAGGCAGTTGCAGCGAGTGGCGAGTGGCAAACGCAATCGCAAAACGGCATCAGGTAGCAGAAGAAAAAAGTTTGTTCTTTTTACAATCTGCTTTGGTGGCAAATCCAGAACAAGGCGGCATCGAGGGCGTTCGAAATGGTTTTTTTCAAAACCACGAGTACAAAGTTTTCTAAACTGGAACCATTCCATAAAACAAGGCGCTTTTCAGGGCCATTAAACCTTCCAAAAAAGAGTTTAGGAAATACAGTTTAATGCTCTCTAAAACAATATCCAAAATAATAATAAAACACGAATTGATTTTTTCATAATTTGTTTGCTAGGATCTGATGAGTATGTGAATTTGGCAGTTGTTCTGAGCTTATTGATAGTTGGGGACTTTCCTGATTATTCAATTTTCACCAATTCTTAAATTGTTTCTAGATTGAAAGTACAGTAATTTACAATTAGTTCGACATTTAGCTAATTGGACGGACATGTAATGCGACTTATTTAGTTGGACATTTTTGTAAACATAGAGATCCAAATTATGACCCCACATTGAAAGTCGACACTGTACCACTGTCATCGCAAATGTTCAATTGTTCAGGTTAAACTCGCCTCCTATGCGACACTGAGTGGCGCTTCGGCACGTCGCATTGAATGTAATTTACTGTAAAATATGTCACAAGCTGGATGGGATGAAATTTTCCAACTGTGAAAGCTGTGGCGAGTGGCAAATGCAATCGCTAAACAGAAAGGTTTAGCCGAACAAGATTGGGATATCGAGTGATAACAAAACAATAAACTCTTTAGATTGAAGATAATTTTGTGATCCTGAAAAGGACCCTTTTTAGCCTGCATGTGAATCCTACGAGCGAACAAATCGTAATGAATGTATTTTTTTGCCATCGCTCCCTTTTAACGCTCATTCGTTCGTCTCGTTGGACTCGCCCCTCTGGCTGAGTCTGCCGATTTGTCTCTATCCTGTGAGTGTGTACCGCTAGAGTATAAAACACGCGGACCCCAAAAAATATCTTATTTTCTTTCAATCCGTAAACCCGTGTGGTTGTACGGCATCGGCATCGTGGACGTAACAAAGGAGGACAAGTTAAGGGAAAGGCAAAGTCTCACTCGAACCGTGCAGGTCTCCAGTTCCCTGTTGGTCGCATTCACTGATTGCTCCGCAAGGGTAACTAGGCCGAACGGATTGGTGCCGGAGCACCAGGTCTGCCACACAAATGCAACACAAATTTCTTCATTACTCGCAACTTAATCAAGCAAATAAAACCAAATTGGGCATATTGGGGTTTTCGGGTGCAATAACTATTTCTATGATGGTTAGACTCTCCACGCCCCTCTCTAAGGGAGGGCTGCCATACGAATGAAACATAAATTTCTGAATTACTCGAGAATTAATCAAGCAAACGAAACCAAATTTGGCACGTGGAGGTTTTAGGATGTAATAAGTATTTCTATGGTGGTTAGACACTCCTTCCGCTCTCTAAAGGTGGGCTGTCATACAAATGAAACACAAATTTCTGCATAACTCGGAAACTATTCAAGCAAATGGAGCCAAATTTGGCATGTGAAGGTTTTACGGGGGACGAAACGTTTCTATGGTGTATACACTCTTCCCCCCTTATCTAAAGGGGGCTGCCAGACCAACGAAACACAAACTTCATAACTCGAGGTTTTTGGGTATGAGAAATGTTTCTATAAAGGTATGACACCCCTCTCTCCTTTGGAATGAAGAGGGGATCCCATAAAAATATTACACATATTGCAAATAAAAATATTCCAACCAAACATGACAATTGTAAATTTTCGGAAAACTTTGAAGGAAAAAGGGAAAATTCGGAAAATTATATTCCCATATGTTCTACAATTACATAGTAACAAGTGCTGTTAGTCTATTTGATGTTTGCGCTAGCGAAATTGATCTTTGTTCGAATTTATTCGAGAATTATGTATGAAAATAATCTGATAAGCGTTTTGTTAGAAATACTAGGAATTTCATAGTAAAAGGTAAATTCAACGGGGTCGAATAGAAGATCAATCAATGAACAGTTCTGCGATTGGATCCATGAACTTGCTCATAGTAAGAAAACGTGAATGTTTGAAGTTTGAGTTATAATATAAAATTATCTTCGGATACAATTTTTGTACGAGATTTTTTACCACATCAAAAAAATCAAGTTTTCCATTCACATTGAACACTAATTTGATACGGAGAAGTTATATTTCATTTATAATTTCTATTTTAAAAATGTTCATTCTGCCTGGAAACATTATTATCTTTGACGCTAACTCGTAAAACGATGACGTGTAGTTCGTTTCGTTTTCATTGTGAAGTATATACTGGAATAAGGCCCATAGTCTCTCGATAAATAAAATGAACCATGCATTTAATTAATGAACTTCAACATATCATACTCCTGCTATCAAATCTACGTTTCCTAGTTTTCTTTGCTCTCTCCACATTACTGATTGTTTCATATATGTGACATTCGGTTGAATACTTAATACAAAAAAAGGGACTGCTCAGAAAATACATCATACAAAGAACACTTATTTCTCTCATGGGAAAAAATGGGTGGCTTATATCTATGATATAACCGCAAGATTGACGTGGGACTACCTGAGACAAAATATGTGAGAGTTATCAAACGATTCTTTAATTTACATTTTTCTCTGAAGTTTGCATCTTTCAACATCTTCTCGAACCGCGAATTTGTTTCATCTTCAGTCATTTCAGTTTCGTTTTTGACATGCACGTCCAACACATATTGTTGCATCAATCGACGTTATCGCAGAAAATGGATGTCAACATTTTGCCTAATCATGTGCTCAACATTTTGCCTAATTTTGCCTAATCATTGTGCATCGTATGCGTGGGCTTGCGTGAATCAACAACGTCAACTTCTACTTTTTATACTATACAGCAATTCCAAATGAAATCGTCCTAAAAGTGCAGATTTTAAAAACTTGTATTTTTGATTCTAATGAAAGTGTGTATTCCGTTTGGGATAGAGGAAATATGAGTTTTCCACAGCAATTGGGAATTTTTTGACTCAAGCGTAACTTTTGAAAAGGGCGTATCGATTTGAGTAAGAGAAATCTTTGATATATCTCAAAAACTATGAGTCGTACCGAAATAGTGTCTTAGAAAGAGTTATAGAGTATTGATGGTTGAAAATGAAAAAAATGTACACTGTGAAAAAAATTAGTACTCTTTTTTTTATTTACAAAATAAAAATTCAATTTGAAATATCCAAAATACATATTTTTACCCACAAATTATGAATCCTGATGTGATTTAAAACAAAAAGGGTTATTATCAATCTCCTTCTAAATGTAGCCATTCACGAAATATTTAAAAAAAATATTTCTAATTTATTGTCTTTTTTATAGTGAATAATTCCTTTTAATATGTTTGTTGTGTTATACCGTGATGTTCATGAAATTTTATGATTTTTTTGTGGCTAAGAATGATTGCTAACATACAAAAATTCGAAGTTTCGAAAATTCCTAAAAATTCGATGTTCCACAAATTTTGTCAAAAATAGTTTTACCATCTTGGGTCCATTCTTTAAATTTTCTGCATGACTTCTATGTTATACGAAAAAATTGAAAAATATATAAAAAAATACATATTTTTTGATATCGCAAATTAAAATTTTATTTTGTAAATAAAAAAAATAGTACTAATTTTTCTTCTCAGTGAATATTTTTTTCAAATTAAGCAAACAGTTCTCTATAACTCTCTATAACACACTATTTCGGTACGACTCATAGTTTTTGAGATATAAATTATCAAAGATTTGTCTTACTCAAATCGATACGCCCTTTTCAAAAGTTACGCTTAGGTCAAAAAATTAACCATGATGATGTATTTGGAAAAGTTGTTAGAAATTATAAGCAAATTCATAAAATTTCAAAAATACTCATGTTTGGTCATTTGTCGATTTCATTTGGAATTACTCTATAGAGACTTTAACTTGAAGGTTCATTCGCCTCTAGTGGCTGCATGATTTTCCCAGGTTCCTAAGTTCAGAAGACGGTGTAAGGGAAACATACTCTAGTCTGCACAAAAGCAAACGAATACAAAAGTACTCGCTGTTTGCATTTATTTGCAAAGCCGATTTCCCCAGACACCTTGGTTTTGAAGTCTGTGTTAGGGAAATACATTTCAGTCGGAACAAAAATGCTCCCGACCTGCATGTATTTGCAATGCAGATTTCCCCCGACACCTTTGTTTAGAAGACTGTATAATGTAAACACATTTCAGTCGGAACAAAAATACCCCCAATTTGCATGTTTTTGTAATGTCATTTCCCCCAGCCACCTTGGTTCGAAATCTCTGTTAGGGAACACATTTCGGTGGGAACAAAAGCTCCCCCTACTTTCAAGTATTTGCAATGCCGATTTCTCCAATGCTGCTTGGTTTTGAAGTCTGTGTTGGGGAAACCGTAAATCGGGCCAATCAAAACGAGGCAGTTGGGGTGTTTGGATAACGCTTAACATTTTGCAGTTGTTGAATTGTTTATCTAATCGAAAAAAAAAGAAATGTTCGAGTTATAAGCAATCTTTGATTTTTTCCTGCATGTTCTGTGTTTAGGTTTTCATTTTACCCCCCATATATTCCGGTTAGACGTAGTCCCACGTCAATAATCTCCCGTAATTTGATGACATTTGGCAACCTCAAATCTTGCTTCCCTGTTATCTAGCACTTGGTCGACGAAAATGTAGAAAGAAGAGTAAGAAGCCAGTTGTCACGTCTTGTCTTAGCTAAAATCTAGCAGAAGCAGTTGTGTCAGTTTGGTCATTACAAAACATGTAGTCACAAGTTATATTCACACCATCACATTCACTAGGCTGACAGTGAAAATTATGACGAAATTGTATGCTTGGTGTTTCCAACTGAATCAATTAATTTACTTAATTAAATAATCCCATGACGATACAAGATGAATGTCCTTTTTCTAGGGCTCGAAAGTTTGTTTTGGCTGTTATTATTTGAATGAAATTGTTATTACCTATTTGAAGAACAAACAACATTCATATAGAACAAGTAGAAAAATTAGAAAAAGGTATTTGATTTTTCAAAGATCGATTCTCTGGAATTGATTCAATCAATGAATCGATCCCTGCCCGTTTAGAAAATCGATTCGTCAAAATCGATTTTTTTTGTAAGAATTGCCCAATCCTAGTCTAGTACGATTGTTCATTCTCGATTTTTTTCGTGAATTTCCCTATGAGTTTCATTTTTACGGATGGTTTGCAGGGCATGCACCATCCTCCTGTGTCGCCGGTCGTTTACCAACCAATCATTTCATGTCTCATTTCAAATTCTGTAGAGTGACATTATATAGAAATTAAAGAGGTAGTTCTATGTCAAAAAGTAGCTCGGATACACTTTGCCGAACCATTTCGCACTCATTTCTAATCGATACGTTCTAAACCACTTTCCTCGACGATCTACCATTGCATCGAGAGGATGGCACTGTCGAATTGATTTGTAATATTGTCGTGTTGAGTGATAAAAAACCGGCCTATATTTTAGCTATACCGTCTCAAAACTTTTCCCATTACGTTGATACGTTTCCAATGACAGAACTCCACCATGCAGAAGAGACATAAATCCAGCGACGGAGTCCGCCCAATGCCAACCAAAGAGGCGCCCACCATGCGATACTATGTGTCGGTTGATAGACTGGTAAAAGGTCATCCCACCGGAGCACACAGCTTGATTAAGCAATTAATCGTCTATCCATCGGGAGGCTGCCGAAAGTCACTCAATCTGGGCACGATTCACAACAGCTGGCGGTCCGGAGTCCGGAGTCCGGAGTGGTCAGCTTAATAAATTATGATGATTTGCTTTTAATCCACTATCTCCGTGGTGGGTTCGTAATGCTCACGCGTTGCGCCATTCGGCGGGGGATCCGATTTGACCGGCGGGTGTGTGTGAAGGTTCGGAATAATCGATGTTTTCGCGCCTCCAATCGGCGGTCCGTTTTGTACAGTAGGTCATCATTGGGAGCCTTCGTCTGCGTCGGCTAGCGACGGTGGAGTGTTGGCAGACAATTCAAACTATTATTATTATGTTCGTCGATATGGAGTATTGGTTGCTAGTCGGGCGTTGGAACCATAATCGATTCATATTGATGGTGCCGATCGTGCGCCAGTTCTACACACCTCTGCCTTTAATTTAATTTCACACCACCAAATGCCGTAACGCGTCGCACTGTCTTTGATCTGTTGATCCCCCAGTTTTGTCTGATTCACAGCCTCCTGCTGGGATTGACCCGACACGATGGGGACCTAATGGAGCAAGTTTCACGTGCGATGTAGACGATCCGTGGGGAAGTATTATTTCAATAATCACGACGCAGTGTGAGAGAGGCGAAAGCAGAAGCATGAATGCAAAATCCACTCGCAAAATGATTTAAATTTTTTTGACGTAGGACTACGTCTTTCATTTCTATACCGGGGTGTAAAATCAAAGTTTCGAAAACGAAAGCGTTACGCCGGAGACCGAGATTTTGAGCGTTAATAACTCCTAAACAACTGAACGAAATGGTATGATAAACACTTCATTCGAACGATAAAATGTCTACGCGTTCTATACTTGTTACTTTTTGATCCAAAAACTTGTTTCAATAGTCTTAAAATTGCTTTCAAAACATGCTATTGAAATCACCAATCGATATATAAGCGAGCGCCGCTCGGAAATCCACTCAGTTCAAATTGAACAGCGATTGGAGCATGTTGTCGCTGTTGTGGTGAAGCTCTTCGTTTATCATGAAAGCGCGGATGAACGGTGTCACCAAGAGCCTGTTTGTGCACCTTAGGCCAGACATGAATCCATCAGGAGGATAGTGATGCCACAAACGGTTCCCCGGGAAGATCTCGAAGCAGCCGCTACACACACACACACACATACACGCGCGGAATTCTTTCGTTTGGATGCCATTCGGCTTCGAGAAAGATCCGGAAAATAATCTGCCAGTTCCTCTGGGAATTTAAAAATACATTCATGTGAAAGAGTTTATTTGAATGTTTTCTATCCATGTAACACTGTGACCAAATATGTTTCAATCAAGTGCTATTAACAGATGGTTATCGAGCTAGCATAAACCACTGGTGGGCTTCCAGTATCGAGGAAAAAGTGCAAATATCTAATCGTTACTGAAAATAATCTGCCAGTTCCTCTGGGAATTTAAAAATACTTCATGAGAAAGAGTTTATTTTAATGTTTTCTATCCATGTAACACTGTGACCAAATACATTTGGTTTTGTGATTTTTCAATCAATCGCAATTAACAGGATAGCTTCTGAAGATTATTCTTCCCCATCAGAAGGATATTTCCGTATCCAATATTGTATGCGCCCGCAATCGATTATTGCTCAGTCGCCGAAAGTTCCGAGCTCAGAGAGTTCATTCCCCTCTAGTTTGCCTTCCAAATTGCCATCGTAAACCACGCCTTCTCTCGATTTCAATCCCGCACAAAAAGCATACTTAAGCGATATTCTGGTGGTGAGACGCATTCATTTTTCGTGAGGACATCGACAAGACAACATCGTTGGTGAGGATGCTGGACGGCGAAGGATCGAGAGCTGCCCTGAAACGTAAACCGTTTGTTTGAAACTGTGAGGGAGCACAGAGAAGCCGATCCTTCAGGAGAAGAGAAGGTGACCATCGAAGCAGCCGCTACACACACACATACACGCACGGAATTCTTTCCGTTTGGATGCCATTCAGCATCGAGAAAGATCCGGAAAATAATCTGCCAGTTCCTCTGGGAATTTAAAATTACATTCATGTGAAAGAGTTTATTTTGATGTTTTCTATCCATGTAACACTGTGACCAAATATTTTTCAATCAAGTGCTATTGACAGGTGGTTATCGAATTAGCATTAACCCTCCTGTACTCGCGTGCAAAATCATAACATATATACTCGTGCACGGTGTCACAGACCGAAAATTGAACTTCTCTGTAATGTTGCCATTGTGTAACTTTCAGGTTTTATTGGCATTTATTTGAAGAAAAGGGTATGATTGAATGAAAAAACTCCAAAAAATATGTTTTCTTCGTCTTTATTATGTTTTAATAGTCATCTTATTCAGCCTCCTCAAAATAGAGTTATTTTGATACTCCAACAAAAATAACGAAATTCGAATTTTTCACTGTTATTAATTAAAAATAAGCAACAGAATATAATTTCTGGAAGTATAAAGAGCTATAAATTAACATTAAAACGTATAAATCGATTGTGGTTTCATTGGAGTAAGAATCAGAATATAGCATAACTGCATGCTCGAAACAAACATATTTTTTACATTTCATGCAGTTGATGCGTGTTTTTCGGGTCTTTTATCGAAGAGAAGAATATATAACGACCTCCTAGATAATTACCAGATGATAAAGAATCTGGAAAATAAAGTTTGCATATTCCTAATATTCTTTGTCTCTGTTTTTTGGTAAACTAAGAATTAATGCTAATTTTTAGATGGGGCATAAAATTCTAGGAATTTCGTTTTCTTTTTCTTGTTTTCTTGTGGATATTGTCCATTATAAGAGAAATATCCCCGAAACTGTAACTGTTAAAAATTATAATAAGGTACCGATTAGTTCATAGTTTACTGTTTACAATTCTTCCACAAGTGAAATTCTTTCACATGTGTGTAAATGTATGACCATTATATTTAGCGAATAAACTACATGAAAGCCAAACATTTATATTTTGCTTTTGAACGTATGAATCTAACGACGAATATATCGACGAATAGTTACAAAAAGGACTGGAATCAAATAAGAATAGTCCGGTAATAATCTTATGCATTATATTCAATTGACGAATTTACGCAAAGCTGAATCAGCTCATGCGACATCTACATTAGAGCTCAGAACCACAAAAGTGAGGGTGTTTGTTTATTTTACGCACTGAAAAGCAAGATTCGGTTGTGATTATTCATTTTATTTCAATTTAGATTCATTTTAGCCATTGAATGTCGTCAGTATATGGTAAGAAAGTGGGAGTTTTGTATATTTACGATGGTTTCAACACGCGATTTGACCAAAATCATAGATAATCTTCGAAAATTTTAAGTTTGATAATACATAACGGTTATTGATACTATGGATAATTGCGATGAAATCGATATCATATCAAATTGGCCGATATAATAGATTATGTAGGGGCCGATAAGAGAAGGATTTGCAGTATTTTTAGTGCAACACATGCTACTCATCGTTTACCTAGTTGAAAAATAATAAAGTTATGATACTTATACCAAGCCATTCTTCAAAATATGTATATCACATTGTAAAATGGCGATTTTCTAACCTTTTAATGCAGAAAGAATACATGAAACCGGGAAATTTGAAGAAAAGTTCTGATTTTTCTAGAAAATTTGATCGATTTTCATACCAAAAAAACATAACATCCTCATTTCACTCGCTGCGCCATCTGGTTGTAAATCCAACATTAATTCGTCAATAAATATTCCACGCCACTAACATTAATCTATACATTTCATTCAACAATATTCCAGAATATGAAAAAAGGCACTTGTCCAAAAAAGTTACTCCTATACTCGCGTCGGTGTGTCAGACCGAATGTGTAAAAAAGTGGCACATGTCCCCTTCGTACCAACACATGCGATACGCTAAATGATGACGAACGACGAATAACGAAGCTAGAGACAATCGCAAAGTCGTAGTGTTGATATTTTCTGAGAAATGAACGAATTATTGATTTCTCGGCCTGACAGACCAATGCGCGAGTATAGGAGTGTTAACCACTGGTGGGCTTCCAGTATCGAGGAAAATGTGGAAATATCTAATCGTTACTGAAAATAATCTGCCAGTTCCTCTGGGAATTTAAAAATACATTCATGTGAAAGAGTTTATTTGAATGTTTTCTATCCATGTAACACTGTGACCAAATACATTTGGTTTGTGATTTTTCAATCAATCGCAATTATCAGGATAGCTTCTGAAGATTATTCTTCCCCATCAGTAGGATATTTTCGTATCCAATATTGGATGCATAAAACCTTGTACCTCCAACGTAACGCTCTCATTTTCGAAGTCCCCCAAATATTCATTTATTCATTCATTCAGCATGGATTCAACTTCAAACAAAAGATCACTGAATCAACGATAGTCCTACGTCACCATTGCGGTTATACCATAGATATAACTCAATTTCTGTTTTTTCATGGTAATTTGTTTCTAATTGATGTTTTACAATCTATAAAAAATAGAGGAGCATCATCGAAATTTTTATGTGCAACATATAACATTGACTATATACCGTTCTGAATCATATTTCGGACACTTAAGGCATATGATGCAGAAAACAGATCTAAACTTTATGCACAGGTATTATTTGGTTGATATTTTCAATAAATTAGTTCAATATGCTTTTAAGCTTTCTACTTTGGTACCTATTTTATTGAAAACACAAAGAAATCGTCGAATAAAATGCTTTTCAATTGGAGCGAATAAGAATCAAACTTCGGACACTAAATCAAATTTCGGACGGATTGAATTTAAATTGCGCTCGCATTAGGATTGATTGCCGCATTCGTTGCTTTGCCAGAGTTTGCCTCCTTTGATGAGTCCAATATGAGCAACTGAACTTTTAGTAAAATTATTTTCAGTGTTTCCGTATACTTCGTATATACAGTATAAGTCAAAATAATAGTGGATCAAGTAGTATTCCTTTTAAAAATGATTTGATTTGTTGATTTTGTTGTAGGCATTGAAACAAATAAACTTAACCTTAGCATTATAGGGAGAAAATCCTAGAGAGTTTACAAATGGGATAGGCTTAATAAGGGGGTAGACTCTTAGTAGAGTTTAGACCTTCCGCCGTCGAGATTAGAGTTCTCTAAAGCGCAAGCGGGAGGAATAACAGAATATATCGCCGGGCCGATGTGATAAAAAATGGAATAAATAGACAGTTCAATTAGTTTTACAGGTTTTCCTTCTCAGGATACCGCGTGTTGTGACATATGAGATTTTCGTTTCATCGAGTGGTCGATATACAGGGTTTTCCAACTTTAAATTCCGAAAGTAAATTGAAATAAAACACACTTAGAATTCAAATTTCGATGAAACTTTTATTTTAAATTAAAGTTTGGTTTGTGCCATTATGTGTGAAATACAACATCATTCAAATGTCCACCTAGGGCTTCCTCGCACACCATGATCTGGAACAGGTAATTTTCGATGACTTTTCGGCACATATGGGGCACATATCTCGGTCATAACTTCACGAATGTTGTCTTTCAAATGTTCAAGAGTTTGCGGAGAGTTGAACACGGTCTTTCGCATAACCCCACAAAAAAAGTCTGAATCGCATGATCTGGACGGCCAACTGGCATCACCAAAACGCGAAATTATGCGTCCCTCAAATTTCGTTCGCAATATGGCCATGTTCGGTCGTGTTGTGTGGCACGTGGCGCCGTCCTGCTGAAACCACATGTCATCCGTATCCATATCTTCAATTTGTGGCCAAAAAAATCGGTTAACATGCGGCCATAGCGCTCACCATTCACAGTTACCGTCTCGCCGTCCTCATTTTCAAAGAAATACGGCCCGATGACTCCACCAGACCATAATGCGCACCAAACAGTGACTTTTGGCGGATGCAATGGCCTCTCAACAATCACGTGTGGATTTTCTGAGCCCCATATACGGAAATTTGGGTGTTCACATGGCCACCGAGCTCGAAATGTGCCTCATCGCTGAAGAAAATTTGATGCGAAAATTCAGCATTTTGCTGCTGTTGTTCGTTCACCCAATCGACGTATGCTCTAATTTTTGTACCAGTTGGACTTTATATGGATGTAGGTGCAAGTCCAAATGCAAAATTCGCCACAATGATGTGTTTGACAAGCCCAATTGCTGAGCACGCCGTGGAATCGAAACATTCGGGTCATCCTCCACACTGGCAGCAATATTTTCGGCCGAACGCACATTACGATGATGCACAGGTTTCACAATATCCGCTACGGATCCAGTTTGTTCGAATTTACGGACTACATTAGCGATTGTGTGCTCTGTAGGCCGTCCATGACGACCAAAATCGACCATGACCGTAATGCTCGAAACAAACAAAAACATTTGCGGGGTTTTCATCATTTTTATAGTATAATTTAACAAAATTAACACGTTGTGCGATGCTAAAACGATCCATATTGTAAAATGGCAGACATTCAACTTACGATATGACGCTTTGGTTGACAGCTATGTCAAACGGTTGTCAGCGCAGGGCTGTATACTTTCGGAAACCCGAAATGGAAAACCCTGTACTTCCGAATTTAATACGGTTAGTGCGCAGAGCGTGTCGTGCCTACCCAATCAGCGTCGTACTATATTGTCTTCGAGTTTATATACATATTATATGCTCAAAACATGCAAAACATGAACTTCTCTAGAATCAATAGTCCCGGCGATACGTTAATCATAACTTCATAGATCTCCATTCGCGATGGCGGAGAGTTTTCTTTGGTAAACCTGAAAAGATAACCGGAAGAACTCTAAAATCAATCGGACCGGCGATACGTTAATCATAACTTCATAGATCTCCATTCGCGATGGCGGAGAGTTATCTTTGGGAAACCTGAAATGATAACCGGAAGAACTCTAAAATCAATCGGACCGGCGTTATATTCCGTTCATCTATATTGAACTTCCATCTCGAAGGGACACAGTTATCCTTCAAAAGCCTGAGAAGCCGAGAGAACTCCTCTAGAAACAATTGTCCCGGAGTTATGTTCTATTATGCGTAAGCTTTATAGAAATTAAATCGCGACGGAGGAGAGTTATCTTTAGGTAACCTGAGAAGGTTACCGAGAGAAATCCTCTGAAACCAATACAGGTAAACTTCGATATAACGTACATTTCAATTTCAAAATTGTACGTTGTATCGAATTGTACGTTATTTCGAAGCATAATAAAGTACTCACAAACGTAGTCTATAATACATTATTGAGTTGCTGTTTTAGTCAAGTTAATTAATAACTTCAATCAGAAGACGAAGCCAGCCTTTCTCATGATGTTTCCCTTCGTACTGTTGATTAAAGCTTTATTCATTTAGAATCTGGAATCACCAAACCAGCGTGATTGATTGAAGGTACAAAACTTGTTTTAGCATCACAATACAGATAATTCATTGTTCTATCAGAAAAAAAATATCGAAAAAAATTTTCCTTTACACTTTGCAAAGGTGTACGTTATATCGAGGTAAAATGTACGTTATATCGAGTGACGTTATATCGAAGTTTCCCTGTAGAAGTCCCTCGAATATTGTTTCACAGTAATGTTCGAGTAGTGGGAAACGTTGTTTTGATCTGCTCGAAAAAATGTTTTGAATAACGCAAAGCCGAACTTCTTAAGATAAAACGATTTTTCAGGATCCAGTTTTCTTCCAGTTTTTTCAGGAGCAATCTTCCAGTTTTTTTGAAAAATATTATTGGCAACTCTGGGTACAGCAATATAAGACTAATACGAGCGAGCGAAACAAACAACAAATAAGCTTTACGCATACTTTGCCACATATACGGCCCAAACCGATATAGATATTGTTCTCCTTCATGCGCTCCTTTTTTACTCTTAGAAAACACTTCCCTACTTCATTTTATAATCAGGTGCAATATTATCACGTATTTGCTGAACGACTACTACTGAAGCATCATTAGTCATGTGGATAGCGTGATCGTGTAAAATAGCTTTGCATCCCAGCCGGCCTTGGTTCGATCCCCCTTTACGTCATATGGGCTTTTTTTTGGCACAATCCCAAAATGAAATGAGAAAAGAAAACAGAGAGAGATGTTTGCACGCATACATACAAACCTTTTTTAAGCTTTCAAAACAGCTCATTATTTGAGCTTTTGACTCTCCAGCACACTAATTGGCATAATTTCTGCCAAAGATGACATGTTTTCTGCCAACGCTAGTTTGGGTGTGTAGTCTACATTTGTTTGACAAAAATCTATATATATCTATATATATATAAATCTCGTGTCATGGTGTTTGTTACCGAACTCCTCCGAAACGGCTCGACCGATTTTGATGAAATTATACTCAAAATACTTGGTAGGTATGAGAATAGGTTGTAAACTATATATGATACCGGTAGGATACCGATAACCATACATTTAATACCGAATAGGGTGGCTCTATGCAGAAAAAAAAGGTCTGGATATTTTTTTTTTCAAAAATTTGACTTCATACCATACATATAACCTTAAATTTTGACTCCAATTCCCTATTTTTAATTGCGATTTTATTATTTTTGTGTCAAAAATATTCTAATAAAGGGTGTGTCACATCAAATTGCATCACGGAAAAAACGCTGTAGAAATTCGTCCAGTAGACCGATCCTTTTGAAAATTTTAGACAGTAAAATAAAAACTATTAAAAAACTTTTGGCATTTTCTTTTTATTCATACTTCGAGCCCAAGCCCGTATGCTCGCACCTTCCTCTTTACCCCGTTCATAAGGTTCTGTACAACGTTAGGTTGTAGTTTTTTTTTGAACAGAAATTCATTTTCTCTTGAAGTCCGCCTCCGATTTGACAACTTTTGGGTTCTTCCGGAGGGCCTGCTTCATAATCGCCCAATATTTCTCTATTGGGCGAAGCTCCGGCACGTTGGGCGGGTTCATTTCCTTTGGCACGAAGGTGACCCTGTTGGCTTCGTACCACTCCAACACGTCCTTTGAATAGTGGCACGAAGCGAGATCCGGCCAGAAGATGGTCGGGCCCTCGTGCTGCTTCAATAGTGGTAGTAAGCGCTTCTGTAGGCACTCCTTAAGGTAAACCTGCCCGTTTACCGTGCCGGTCATCACGAAGGGGGCGCTCCGCTTTCCGCCAGAGCAGATCGCTTGCCACACCATGTACTTTTTGGCAAACTTGGATAGTTTCTGCTTGCGAATCTCCTCCGGAACGCTGAATTTGTCCTCTGCGGAGAAGAACAACAGGCCCGGCAGCTGACGAAAGTCCGCTTTGACGTAAGTTTCGTCGTCCATTACCAGGCAATGCGGCTTCGTCAGCATTTCGGTGTACAGCTTCCGGGCTCGCGTCTTCCCCACCATGTTTTGCCTTTCGTCGCAGTTAGGAGCCTTCTGAACCTTGTATGTACGCAGGCCCTCCCGCTGCTTGGTCCGCTGGACGAATGAACTTGACAAATTCAGCTTATTGGCGACATCCCGGACCGAACTTCTCGGATCACGTCTAAACTGCTTAACTACGCGCTTGTGATCTTTTTCACTGACGGAGCATCCATTTTTGTCGTTCTTCACCTTCCGGTCGATGGTTAGGTTCTCGAAATATCGTTTTAGTACTCTGCTGACCGTGGATTGGACGATTCCCAGCATCTTACCGATGTCTCGATGTGACAACTCCGGATTCTCGAAATGAGTGCGCAGGATTAATTCACGACGCTCTTTTTCGTTCGACGACATTTTTCCAAATTTACGAAAAATTGACAGTGAAGCATGGCCAACGTGATCTATACACTCTTATCTGATTATAATCGAAAGCTGAAGATATAATTCCTAAAAATTAAATTTCTACAGCGTTTTTTCCGTGATGCAATTTGATGTGATACACCCTTTAATTTAACCGTTGTTCGTTTTTTCAACAGAACGAATTCATTTAAGTTGTTCAATGACTGATGGCGTAACGCCCGCTTCATTGAACATCTACAAATACACAAGTAACATCAATTCATCTAAAGCAGGGAGCATCTCCGACGAGCTGGAAGCCTTTTTGAATGAGTACAATGAGTTATCGAAATTCTTCAAATCACATTTGCTCGTATTACAAAATGACAATCACGCTATTGCCATCAACCCTGATAAAACATCAGCTGGAGAGCACGTGTGTAGATCCAAAGCACAAGCGCTGCTGGAATCATGATAGCACGGTGACACGAGAAATTTAATGTGAAGAAAAAACAATAATCTGGAATTCATCGTTGACACACACAAACACAAATTTCTACATTACTCGGGAATTAATCAAGCAAATAAAACCAAATTAGGCATATTAAGGTTTTAGGGTGCAATAAATGTTTTTATGGTGGTTAGACTCTCCACCCTCCTCTCTAAGGGGGGGCTGCCATACAAATGAAACATAAATTTTTGCATTACTCGAGAATTAATCAAGCAAACGAAACCAAATTTCACATGTGGAGGATTTAGGATGCAATAAATATTTCTATGGTGGTTAGACACTCCTCCCGCTCTCTAAGGGTGGGGTGTCATACAAATTATACGATTTTTTGCATAATTCGAAAGCTAATCAAGCACAATTTGGGATCGGAGGGTTTTTGGGTATGAGAAATGTTTCTATAATGGTATGACACCCTCTCTCTTCTGGAATGGAGAGGTGGTCACATAAAAATATTACACATATTTCAACCAAAAATATTCCAGCCAAAAAAGACAATTGAAAATGTTCGGAAAACTCTGAGGGAAAAAGGGAAAATTTGGAAAATTAAATACTCATATGTTCTACAATTACATAGCGACAAGTGCTGTTAGCCCATTTGAAGTTTGCGCTAGCGAAATTGATCTTTGTTCGAAACTGGAAATGGATTTTAATGTGATGAAACGCACTCCTATATCTTCTTCTATCTATACAAAAAAAAGATCGCCAGATGTGTTGATAAGAGCAGAACTCGAAGAAGGAATTGTCCGATTTAGGGCTTTCTTTATACTAAATATCATATTTTCTGTATAAAACATTTTATCCATGTAACGGAGAAACATGCTACTTACAAGTGGTTGAAAAATTTTGAACGAGAATTGTGTCTGAAAATAATCTGATATTATAATGATGAGTTTTGTTAGAAATACTAGGAATTTTATAGTAAAAAGTAAATTCATCGGAGACGAATAGAAAATCAATCGACGAACAGTTCTGCGATTGGATGAACTTGCTCATAGTAAGAAAACGTGAACGTTTGAAGGTATTGATAACACAAAACAAATTTTTGGCGGGACGAAGTTTGCCGGGTCAGCTAGTGAATAAATAAATAAA
The DNA here is from genome assembly GCF_029784135.1 of Toxorhynchites rutilus septentrionalis. Lineage (NCBI taxonomy): Eukaryota > Metazoa > Arthropoda > Insecta > Diptera > Culicidae > Toxorhynchites > Toxorhynchites rutilus. Next base: position 111,959,422 of record NC_073746.1, read on the forward strand.
TAAAACAAAGGTAGAGCCGAAATTGGAAATACTTCAAATAAGTCACCCTGCATTGGGCTAATTTGTTAGAAATTAAATGACCTTCGTCTCTTGATAATGAACCGATGTCCCTGTAATAATTCCGATCTTTAAAACCACGTACAACGCGTTCTACTTCCAAACGTTCTACTATTCTTCAAACCAATAGAATTGTCCCGTTTTCCCACACTTCTCCTTATTAAGGTTGCAAAAGCACCCAAACGGAAAGAGATCGATGGTAAGATTTGCAGAAGAATACTAATTATCTACATAAGAATGGTTACTTCCGCTAGAAACGAGTAAACCCTAAATGGCAATTAATGGAAAATCAAAGTGCGAACGTGGGCGCTTTGAATTCAGGAAGTATAACCCATTTCCACAGGGTCGATCCTGTGGCACGTGTCTGTTCAGCGTTTGTTCGCCCTGATTAGTATTCTGGTTCACATTCCCAAATCGATGTGAACTTTACTGTGCCCCTTTTATTAGATGTCGTTAGCGGTTACTCCCCAACCTGAGAAGGTGGGCCCCGCACTAACGCTATCCCCATTGCTGTTACCGATATCTTATCATCGAGTAAACATTCTATCACCTATGTATGTCGCTGGTCGGATTGCTCAATCGAACGATGGAGGTGATGGATTAATACCCACGGAGTGGGAAACTAGTTTCGTAACCTGATAACAGGTGATGATAAATTCATGAAGCGTAGCGATTGGGCTGTAAAAAAAACTTGGTTTTCTCCGGGACCATAACTCTCTGTTGCGGAAACTAAATAATAGCGTTCTTCGATAGTTGGTTGAATTCTAATCAAACTGTGTCATATTTGCTTGGTTTCCGATTAAGCGACTAATGGCTGACGATAGCCGTGGTGACAGTAATTGTGTCGCATCATCAAATGTGTTATTTCAGTCAGTCGACTCGGACGACATCAGCTCATCTCATTGTGCTCTCAGTGCATCATTCAATGTTTACTCCATAAACGCCCGCAGCGTGCGTCGCTTCACAAGTTTATTTTCACTGCGAAATTACAATTATTTATCTAGTATAATGATAACATTGCTGACTGCATGTTTCCATGCTGATGAGCATAATAACCACCAGCGTTTCTGTTTAATTAACCTTTCTGAGTGTGATTGTTTGATTAGAGGAAACACATATATTTAAAAGCCTTTTGCCTTGGATAAAACCATAAAACCAATCCCGAAACAATCAACCACTTGTATTGCACTGAAAAGTAAACAAAATCCCATTTGCTTAGCTCGTAAAATTACGCACTCTACAAATGACTCATCGTAATCGTAAAAATTAAAGAAGTCTTTGTCGGCCAAATTTGGACTGTCGTCTTGAGCTGTGCATAATTCATTCACCCGCAATTCATTTTCGGAAGCCTATGACCATTCTACTCATTTGGATTGTCATTAAGACATTTATGTTACACGAAAAAACGGTTCAGTATGATACTAATAATTTATAGTGGAAAATTTTGCAAATGAATTTTTGCTGCTTGGGAATCACTTTTGACACCCTAAATTGACGTTGACGATGTATTCATTGAATAAGGAATCTTCTGAGGAGATTTGGCATTATTAACATACCCGAGCACTCGGCAGTGGAATTGTGCCGAGCATTGAATCCGCGCCTGTTGTAATCGAAAAATCGCGCAAATTGCAGCAGCGGCGCTCATAAACTGTCTCGATGTTATGTCTTGGTTTTACTGCTTGCCGGAAGATTACAATCGTATCGTCTGGAAGAGAGAAAATGCTGACTGTTAACAGTCGAAGAAAGAATAGAAATAAATTCCATCTCCGATGTCAATAGATGTGCCAGGAAGACGAGCATAATGAAATAGAGATTACGTCCCTCCTTCCATTGTTGAGACTGAAATTATGGTTCAGAGTGATTGATTCCTTTCATTCCCGAGCTCACCACACGATGCTAGTTGCCTCTTTTCCGCTAACAATTTCAAGCTTTCACATTCCAGCTTTTATTTGGTATGTAATGGGCTTAGGATCGAGTTCTAACGAATGAAAAAAACTTGGGACTATTACGAAGTTCAACAATTTGAACAGCGATTGGCAATCAACATAAAACGATATCATCGTTTACAACAGTTTTCATAATTTGCTCGTTCAACCAATCTAAACTCGAACAAAAAGTCACAGGAGGGATGTGTTTGAGACACAGCCGCATATTTGATATAGGATTCCGTTGAACTTGTAGTATGCTGATTTTGGATATGTTCGAAAAAAAAATTCAGGGCCGTTTCGGTTGGTTGTTGAGTGTTGTTTGTTCACTCCATTAGTATTGCAACCGAGTGATGATGATAGAAGAATGGTAATTGGCCGCTGGATGGTGCTTATCACGATAGAAGAAGAAGAAGAAGAAAATATGCGAATTTTACAGAGTTTTAATACCCCAGGAAGATCATTTGGATATAAGGTGAATAATATTGGTCCTAGAATTCAGCCCTGAGGTACTCCAGAGCGTATAGGAAGGAATCTAGAGTACACGCTATTACAAAAAACTGTCTGGGTTCGGCCTGTTAAATATGATTGATTTAATTAGGTTGCATGATTAAAAAAATCAAAATTTTGAGTCAATTCTTGCATAGAATTTTGTGGGAAATTGTATCGAACGCTTTAGAAAAATCGAGAAGTAATAGAACAACTGATCGTCCCTTATCTCAGATCAACCCGATGTCATTTAATACCTTCTTCAGCATAGCAGTTTTCGTACTGTGTTTAAGCCGATATCCGGCTTGAATTGTACATAACAAATTATTTTGATTAATATGAGTGCAGATTTGGTTTTTGATAATCCTTTCGAAAATTTTAGACAACGCACAAAGTATGCTTATTGAGCGTAGATTCAGTCACGTATTTTGACTTTTAGGAGGGGGAGTCATGAAAATATAGGATATGGATATGAGGAATAAACAATAACGAAATTGTAAGAGTTATAGCAGTTTTTGTAGATCTTTGTCCAAAAAAAGTCACAGGAGGGTTGTGTCCGAGACACGACCGCGTAGTTGACGTACGATTCCGTTAGGCTATTTGTTGATGTTTTAAGAATTACATCATTAAACTCTTTGATAATGATTTGGTGGCCCTGAAAAGGCCCGTTTTGTTTGGTTGTTGGGTATTGTTTGTGCGCTCCTCCAGTGTTGACCGAGTGATGATGACAGAAGGATGGTAAACAGTCGTTGGATGGTGGGTATCAGATAAAAGATACCGAAGTGGAACGAGATATGATGAAAACCGCCCTCTGTGATCCTTGTGTGACGAAATGCCTCCTGTGTTATGTATGGATGAAATAAAGAAAAAATTCAAGGGGTTGTAACACGACCAAGACACGACCGCTCAGGACGTAGGACTACGCAATCGGATATCATTTGCGAATACATCGAAAGTTCATAAATAACTCTTTAGTAAAATGTTCCGGGGACCATGAAGAGGTTTAATGGCTTGCGTGGTTTGTAGAATCATTTCGAGAAACAACGATTCTTTCTTGCCTTTGCGAGTACAATACACTAATTGGTCATATGTCGCAATTTGTTTCTTCATATCAATGCAAGCATTGAACTGAGTATTTAACGAGAGGCATCTTCTGTGCATCGCCATTCAACATGCATCAAACACGCGTCTAACAGATGCACTTAGTTGCAGCGATAAACTTCAAGTGAAATATTCGCTAGCGTTCACAGAACGAGGGGAAACATAAAACACAAAACGATAAGCCACTTTTGTTGTTTCAAGCACATAAAGATTCTGAGAGTTTTCCTCAGAAGAGATACAATACTTATACGCTAACGACAGCTTACGTACTTCGCAAATACCTCTTTTCGCTATCCCCTTTCGTTGTTTCTATTCATCTTCTTCTTTTTCTTCTTTTCTTTTATTTACGGAGACTTTATATCGAACGATTCATTCGTTTCCGACTGTTTCTATTCTAGCGGCTGCATAAGGTGCTCGTTATTGACAGCTCTGTTCGGGAAAGCACACAAATGAATAGAACAAATGTATGGGAAATGGAAATGCTTCCAATTTTCATCAATTTAAACCATATACATACTATAGGGTTGTGATGTATAGCATATCAAACAAATCTTAGAAAATTTCCGATTCGATTGGTACGCGAATCGTTAAAATCCGTTCGCAGCAAAAATGTTTATTAACATTAACTTTATTTCATAAAAACGTGACCTGTTTTCTGATTTGGCACCCTTAATGTAAGGCGTAGTCCTACGTCAAAAAAAAACTCACCAATGTAATACAGGTCGGACTCGATTATATACAGACTCGATTATATGTGATTCGATTATATACAATTTTTGACTCGATTATATACAGTTTGGAAAAAAAAATTTTAATATTGCAAATATGGCTTATTTCATGAAGAAATGTAACCTTTCAACGTTAAGGTGAAGTTTAAGTGGCTATTACAAGTACAGTGGGGTAAAAATCGTGATTATTGAACATCTTGCTTGAATTTTCACCAAGAAATGATTATACCGATATTGCAGCCGAATTAAGAAATCTAGAGGTTGGGCGTCAAAGAAAAAAACTGTAGAGCGGTTGAAGACCTTCAATTTGATTGATAGAAACAATCTAGTTTATTATATTTTTGACGTAGAACTACGTCTTTCATTAAGGGTGCCAAATCAAAAAACATGTCACGTTTTTATAAAATAAAGTTAACGTTAATAACTATTTTTGCTGCGAACGGATTTTGCCAAATTACATACTAAACGAATCGGAAATTCCCTAAGATTTGTTTAATATGCTATACATTAGAGTCCCCTGGTTTGTAAATAGTTGAAATTCATGAAAACTTTAAGCGTTTCCATTTTCCCATACATTTGTTCTGCCCATTTGTGTGCTTTCCCGAACAGAGCTGCTAATAACGAGCAACTTATCGACGACCAACGAAGAGGAAATCGTAGGATTTAAGGTCTCCGTGAACAAAGGAAAAGTAGAAGAATGAAGGGAATACTTGCCTAGAGTATAAACAGTGAATCTCGCTGAGGCAAACTTTCATTCGGCATCGAACTGTTGAGCAATCCAGTTCACTTTGCTTTCGCTGCGCTTCGATCTAAGATTGGACCCCACCAGTGGTAATCCAACTTGGATATCGTCGTGTGGTTTTTTCTTTTCGTTTTTCGCGTTATTCGTATCGTGTGTTTTTCTTTTCGCGTCATAAATTGAACGCTTCGCGTAGTGTGTGATGAGCAAGAAGAAGAGGAAGGCAGGCTCGAGCCCTGCAAAAACAGAAAGTGGGTTATATCTATGGTATAACCGCAATGGTGACGTAGAACTATCGTTGATTCAGTGATCCTTTGTTTGAAGTTAAATCTGAATCCATTCTGAATGAATGAATAAATGAATATTTGGGGGACTTCGAAAACGAGAGCGTTACGTTGGAGGTACAAGGTTTTATGCATCCAATATTGGATACGAAAATATCCTACTGATGGGGAAGAATAATCTTCAGAAGCTATCCTGTTAATTGCGATTGATTGAAAAATCACAAAACCAAATGTATTTGGTCATAGTGTTACATGGATAGAAAACATTCAAATAAACTCTTTCACATGTATTCACAATGTATTTTTAAATTCCCAGAGGAACTGGCAGATTATTTTCAGTAACGATTAGATATTTGCACATTTTCCTCGATACTGGAAGCCCACCAGTGGTTAATGCTAACTCGATAACCATCTGTTAATAGCACTTGATTGAAATTTTTAAATTCCCAGAGGAACTGGCAGATTATTTTCCGGATCCTTCTCGATGCTGAATAGCATCCAAACGGAAAGAATTCCGTGCGTGTATGTGTGTGTGTAGCGGCTGCTTCGATGGCCACCTTCTCTTCTCCTGAAGGATCGGCTTCTCTGTGCTCCCTCACAGTTTCAAACAAACTGCTTGCGTTTCAGAGATCCTTCGCCGTCCAGCATCCTCAGCAACGATATTGTCTTGTCGATGTCCTCACGAAAAATGAATGCGTTTCACCACCAGAATATCGCTTAAGTATGAAGGCAAACTAGAGGGGAATGAACTCTCTGAGCTCGGAACTTTCGGCGACTGAGCAATAATCGATTGCGGGCGCATACAATATTGGATACGGAAATATCCTATTGATGGGGAAGAATAATCTTCAGAAGCTTTCCTGTTAATTGCGATTAATTGAAAAATCACAAAACCAAATGTATTTGGTCACAGTGTTACATGGATAGAAAACATTCAAATAAACTGTTTCACATGAATGTATTTTTAAATTCCCAGAGGAACTGGCAGATTATTTTCCGGATCTTTCTCGATGCTGAATGGCATCCAAACGGAAAGAATTCCGCGCGTGTATGTGTGTGTGTGTGTGTGTAGCGGCTGCTTCGAGGTCTTCCCGGGGAACCGTTCACTCTCCTCCTTATGGATTCATGTCTGGCCTAAGGTGCACAAACAGGCTCTTGGTGACACCGTTCATCCGCGCTTTCGTGATAAACGAAAAGCTTAACAACAACAGCGACAACATGCTCCAATCGCTGTTCAATTAGAACTGAGTGGATTTCCGAGCGGCGCTCGCTTATATACCGATTGGTGATTTCAATAGCCTGTTTTGAAAGCAAGTTTAACACTATTGAAACAAGTTTTTGGATCAAAAAGTAACAAGTATAGAACGCGTAGACATTTTATCCTTCGAATGAAGTGTTTATCATACCATTTCGTACAGTTGTTTAGGAGCTATTAACGCTCAAAATCTCGGTCTCCGGCGTAACGCTTTCGTTTTCGAAACTTTGATTTTACACCCCGGTATAGAAATGAAAGACGTAGTCCTACGTCAAAACGAACGCATTGCCAGGGGCAATAAAATTTCGAGGCAAGCGTCATCCAATGATGCACGCGATGTTGGTGCAGTGAAAAGCGCTCGCACTGAACCGAGCCTTCGCGAATGTGACACCGCATCGAACAACAGCGAAGTAGGCGATTTCGGCGCGTCGGTCGAAAATGAGATTATTTTGCTAAGCAGTTGTTTCTAAAATTTCACAGCATTATAGAATAATATCCGAAGGTATAAACAAGCGACTTATAAAAAATAACAGCGTAGTTCTACGTCAAAAATGCGGTCATATCTTGGACACAACCTCCTATAATTTTGGTCATAAAATTAATAATAACACAATCAAAATTATTAACTTTTAAGTTTTTCACTTCCAAAAGGTTATTAAAATCCACTAATGTAGTTGTTCCACTACTATATCCTGTACTAAATTTTCTCATCTTTCAAATGAAAGCATCAGAATTCACTTCCGTACCGTAATTTTTAATGTAGAGCCAGTTTGAGGCAACAGAGTCCAAAACAAAAAAAAAAGTTCTATAAATCTGTCATTGTTGAAATTCGAACATATGCGTAGGAGGTTTTTTTCATCAAATATGATCGACTATCACTTCCTGAGATAATCTGGATAATTTTTTTTTCATGTGAGAATGGTGTTTTCTGACTTTAAGGGGATGAATCAAAAATGAAGGGGGTCTCCGTAGCCACATTGGTTGTGCGTTCGCTTAGTAAGCGATCGATCGTGAGTTCAAAACTCAGGGCCCTCATTGACCATCTTTGTGTTGTTACAGAATAACTACGTCCACCCAACAATCATCAGCGATGGAGATCGATTCACGGTCGAAAAAAGACGAGTGGGTAATGTCGGGGACATAACCGGAGTGACGTAGGACTATACAAAGGGGACAACTTTAGCTAAATATATTTTTTAAATATATTGTTTTATTTTCTTCTCCTACGTGAATACCTACCTATCTACCTGAAAAATGGATTAGTTCACTGTTTACTCTTTATGGACATGTTGGGGTTCTGAAAAGAATCTTTGGTGTTGTGTTTTTGCGTTTTTTTGCAAACTTGATTCTTGATTTTTTTCTGAAGGCTTTGTACTTATTAAATGTTCAACGCCGGGCATCTTTCGGCGTATGCACATATCGTACAATCAAATTGATGGATGTGATAGGGAATGCATAGGTGGTCATCAGCTCGTTCATTATCATATATTTTACTATTGAGCACATTACCGTACCTTAAACTGTGGTTTCGGAGACGAATGAATTGTAAGATTTGTAGTCTTCGCAAACAAAGTAAATAAAAATGAAAAAGAACTGAGGTTTTGGAGACGAACTCTACGATCTGTCGAGAAATAAACGAGCTATAAGCGTTCTGAAAAACCAACAGTAAATTAACACAGGATTAAAGTCCTTTAAAATAAGGACAGAGCAGCAGGAAATACATAGCTCATCATGTTGCTCCTTAGTTATTTTTCTATACAATGCAGATGTAACGTCAGTCAATTTTCAAGATCAGTTATCAACCAAAGAAAGCAGTTCTTGCTACCGAGAAAATTCGTTAATGCCATCCTGCATACAATGTGGTGTAATTTGAAGCCAATTTTTATTTCGGGAACCATGCATGGGTTTGTGAAAACTGAATGATCAATTTAAAAGACCCTAACCACCAATAAGTTCAAGAACAAGCATAAACAAAATAAACCAGTTTATACTATATGTCATATTATGTCACTTTAGAATGCATTGGTGTTGTTAAAAACTTTTAATAACTCTTCTTTGAAAGGTTTAGTGGCCCTGAAAAGCGCCGTGTTTTACGGTGACTGGTTTTGCCACCAAAACAGTCTGTATAAACAAACTTTTTCCTTCTTCTACCTGCTGCCGTTTTGCGATTGCGTTTTCCACTCGCTTTTTGGAAGGTTTAATGGCCCTGAAATGCGCCGTGTTTTATGGAATGGTTCCAATTTAGAAAACTTAGTACTCGTGGTTTTGAAAAAAACCATTTCGAACGCCCTTGATGCCCCCTTGTTCTGGATTTGCCACCAAAGCAGTTTGTATAAAGAACAAGCTTTTTTCTTCTGCTACCTGCTGCCGTTTTGCGATTGCGTTTGCCACTCGCCACTCGCTGCAACTGCCTGTTGTCTTGATGTCCACCGAACCGAATGTGTTTTGTTCCGAATGCGGGTTTTCTTATCGTCGCGAGCAGCTTAACCAGCCAACTCGATCACTTCGGCGGCCGAAACTATATAACGGCGGCTAGGTGGACTGGTGCACTGGTACTAACGCGCTCGGCCTAGCTACCCTTGCGGGGAACTCCAGATCAACACGGTTCGAGCGGGATTTTGCCTTTCCCTTCACTTTTCCTCCTTTGCCATGTCCAGACATGGCTGCTTGGGTTGGTTTGTTGATGTGTTGTGATGCGAACTGATGTGGTGTACGGTTTGGATGAGAATGATCGTTACGGAAAAAAAGGAAGGTCTTGTATTATAGAGACTTTAAACTATTGCAGTTCATTCGCCTTGAGAAAGGCCCTTTTAAAACTCTACTCTATTTACTCCAGCGCTAACACCTCTACCCTCTTGCCTTGAGAAAGGCACTCGATCCCTCGCCGTCCAGCTCGTCCAGCAACGATGTTGTCCAGTCGGTGTCCACACAAAGAATGCTCGTTACGGCAGCGGAGCGGGGATTTTTAAGCTGACTGGCTGGCTCGAGAATTACGCATGTGTGAGACTGCGACCAATGTTTCATTCATTTTTTTTTTCTTTTTCTTTTCCAATCGTGCTTCATTGTATTTCGCTGCTGCTCTGGTTGCTCGTTTTGGTCGGTACGATTTGAGGAGCACAAAATGGACCAATCAAAAATGGGCACATAGTGGATTTGGACAATGCTTGATATTTTACAATTATTCAATTATTTATCTCAAGAAAAATGAAATGTTATTCGTTATGATAGACGCGTAGATATATTTCCTATCAATTGATGCAAAAACCTTTGCGATCTATTGAGAAATGCTCGAGTTATAAGCGTTCCAAATCTTGCATTTTTTCCTACTTGTTCAGTGCCTAGATTTTCATTTCATCCCCTATATCTTCCGGTTAGACGTAGTCCTACGTCAAAAATGGCACATTGAACACTGAGCTATACTTGTTTTCTCTTAATCAATAATGTTTAATCAATATATTAGGCTGTCAAAAAAGTCCTGCGGTATTTCCGCGAGGTGTCGTTGTAAGCGCGTAGTTCTAGTTGTATTCATTGTATCATACTATAGCTTGTTGGAAAGGTATTTTTGCGCGCTATAATATAGTCCTTGACAGTGTTTTGTTTGGTTAAGTCGTTCGTGAGTTATAGTGTCGCAAATATGGAGCAAAATAAAGAGAAAATCCGACATATTTTACAGTACTACTATGACAAAGGCAAAAATGCATCTCAAGCTACCAATTAAATTTGTGCAGTTTATGGACCCGATACAGATTGCATTTCCACCGCACAACGATGGTTTCAAAGTTTTCGTTCTGGTGTAGAGGTTGTCGAAGATGCGCTACGCTCCGGAAGGCCTGTCGTCGAAAATTGCGACAAAATCGCTGAATTAGCCGAGAAAGACCGGCATAGTAGCAGCCGTAGCATCGGCCAAGAGCTGGGGATAAGTCATCAAACCGTTATTAACCATCTGAAGAAGCTTGGATTCACAAAGAAGCTCGATGTATGGGTGCCACACACGTTGACGCAAAAAACATCTTTGACCGTATCGACGCATGTGAATCGCTGCTGAATCGCAACAAAATCGACCCGTTTCTGAAGCGGATGGTGACTGGCGATGAAAAGTGGGTCACTTACGACAACGTGAAGCGCAAACGGTCGTGGTCGAAGCCCGCTGAAGCGGCTCAGACGGTGGCCATGCCCTCATTAACGGCCAGGAAGGTTCTGCTGTGTGTTTGGTGGGATTGTCAAGGAATAATCTATTATGAGCTGCTTCCCTATGGCCAAACGCCCAATTCGGACCTGTACTGCCAACAACTGGACCGCTTGAAGGTAGCACTTATGGAGAAGAGGCCATCTTTGATAAACAAAGGCCGCATTGTCTTCCATCAGGACAACGCCAGGCCACACACTTCTTTGGTGACGCGCCAGAAGCTCCGGATCGGAGTTTCTTTTGCATCCGCCGTATAGTCCGGACCTTGTACCAAGTGACTACCACCTGTTTTTGTCCATGGCGAACGAGCTAGGTAGTCAGAAGTTAGCCACAAAAGAGGCCTGTGAAAATTGGCTATCCGAGTTTTTTGCCAATAAGTAAGCGAGCTTCTATAACAGGGGTATTATGAAGTTGGCATCTCGTTGGGAACAAGTCATCGAACAAAACGGCGCATATTTGACTTAAAACAGATGATTGTAACTAATTTTATGAACAAATGAAAATTTAAAAAAAAAATACCGTAGGACTTGTTTGACAGCCATATATGAATACATCATGTATTTGTCTGCCGGTGTCGGTACGTGCTGGATAATATAAAACGGCCTTAGTGCATTCGTTTTGAACTGGAATTTTCATAGGCCATTTTTATGTATATTTTACGAATAGCTAAGGGAATAAACGGTCCACCGGCGCCTTGTAATGAATCAGTCAGAGCAAATGTATATTTGGGGTCCCCGTGCCTTGGTATCCCACAGGTAACGTTCTCAGATTCGTCTTTATACCGTCATTCATCCTTAGGTACGGTCACTATACACTAGGGTGCCAATGACAATGGTAATCTCTAATTTCAAAAAGTTACCTCATAAAAAATGTTCACCGCTTCGAAAAAACTTTTTTTTTTATGCCAAATGTCTTAAAATTGCATGAAACGTCGAGATCTAGTGTCATCTCGAAATTTTTTTAGTCAAAAATGGACATTCTGGACTTTTTTTTTCTCGGAATACGAAACGAAACGTATGGTTTTGGGTACCAATAAAAATAGTTATCTCGATTTTTCATTCGAAACTTGCTGCGAAATATTGATTTGCACGATAATATACCCTTTTAAAAATATAGGGTTGGGGAAAAAGGAATGTCGTATTCCGATCGAAATTTGACGCTTTATTTAACATACTTAAAATTATCCAATTCAAGTCAAATATGCACCGTTTTGTTCGCAAACTTGTTGCCATTTAGAAGGCAACTTCATTATCCCACACCCCTCCCCCCCCCTTATAAACCCCCCCTCGTTATTTGCAAAAAACTCAGACAGCCAGTTTTCGCAAGCCTCTTTTGAGGCCAACTTAGTATCACCATGAGCGTTTTGCATGGACTGGAAGAGATAATAATTACTTGGAGCCAGGTCCGGACTATACGGTGGGTGCAATAGGACATCCCATCTGAGCTCCCGTAGCTTCTGGCGGGTCATCAAAGATGTGAGAGGCCAAGCGTTGTCCTGGTGGTAAACAACACCATTCCTATTAATTATTCTGGCCGCTTCTGGTCAATCGCCTGCTTCAAACGGTCGAGCTGCTCACAGTTGATAACCGAGTTGGGGGTCTGGCCATAGTTGAGCAGCTCATAGTGGATGATTCCCTTCCAATCCCACCAAATACACATCAAAACCTTCCTGGCCGTCAATCCGGGCTTGGCAATGGTTTGGGCCGGCTCACCGCGCTTCGAACACAACTTTTTTCGCTTTAGGTTGTCGTACGTGACCCCATTTTCATCACCAATCACCATCTTCTTCAAAAATGGGTCGAGTTCGTTCCGTTTCAGCAGTGCATCGCAGGCGTTGATTCGGTCTAAAAGATTTTTTTGCATCAACTCGTGTTCCAAACGGTTTTATGGTCTATACCCAGTTCCTGGCCAATCTAGCGAGTCCTCACATGCTGGTCTACTTGGATGATTTCAACGATTTTATCGGTTTCCACACCAGAACGAAATCGATCAAACGAACGCTGTGCTGTGCGAATCGCTACAGTATCGGGTCCATAAACTACACGAATTTTTTCGGCCGCCTTCGTTGCAGTTTTACCTCGCAGGTAGTAAAAACGTAAACTATGGCGAATTTCTTGGTTGGAGGACTCCATCTTTGACGCGCTATAACTTGAGACTGAAAAGGACAATCACAACACTGTCAAAACGACACTTGCAGCACAGATTGTCGTCTTTAAATAGCCGTATAGTATGACCCGATGTGATAAGTACAACACAAGATATGTTTAAGTGTTGCCATATAATGACAATATACGACATTTCTTTTTCCTCAACCCAATATTAGTGCATTCGAACTTCATTTATTAGTGTCACAGACGTAAAAATATGAGTTTTTTTGAAAAACGAAAGATCACCGAAAATCGGGGTTTTCATAAAAAATGATGGTGCCAAATATCTCAAAATTGCATAACTCATCGAGATTTACTGTTATACCGAAAAAATTGTAAGAAAAGTTTTTTTTGGCACTTGGTCGTTTTTCCGTCTGAAAAGTCGATTTTTGACAAAAAATATTTTTTGGAGATAACTGTAAATCTCGATGTGTCATGCAATTTTAACACATTTGGCATCAAAATAACTTTTTGAAAACCCCGATTTCCGGTGATTTTTCGGTTTTCAAAAAACTCAAATTTTCACGTCTGCAACACTAATAAATGAAGTTCGTATGGGCTAATATTTTGCATAGGGTATATTATCGTGCAAATCAACATTTCGCAACAAGTTCCGAATGAAAAATCGAGATACTTATTTTTATTGGCACTTAAAACCCTATGTTTCGTCTCGTACTCTGAAAAAAACGTCCCAGAGTGTCAATTTTTGATATTTTTTTTTCGAGATGACACTAGATCTCGACGTTTTATGCAATTTTAAAACATTTGAAATCAATATTTTTTTTCGAAAAACCCGATTTCCTAAAGCACTCCCCCCTTGGGTGATTGTTCGATTTTCAAAAAAAACTTTGAGCGCTTTGCGCCACTCTTCCTCAAGTCCGATTGAGCGGATATTTTTTTTTATCCTATTTATTTATTTATTTATTAGGCTCATTAGCATTTTATCTGTAACAGAGCCGGATTTTTATCGTGTACATGTACATATGTTTATGTTTCTATAAATTGTAAATTACACAGTAGTAGTAGTAGCCATTTAGGCGTTAGATTTTCTGTTCCTTTACATTATGGTAAATTACCCTGTAGTAGTCATTCAGGCGTAAGGGTATTCTATCTGTTCTTCCATTGTTCAGCAGACCGGACAGCGGAGACAGTTGATATTGATCATTGTTGGGTTATTTGTAGAACAGCAGCCCGATGTTTCTTGCAGAGCAGAGCAGTTGTATGGATGAATCGATCCACCGTGGATCGATCTCCATCGCTGATGATGGTTGCGTGGACGTAGTTATTCTGTAACAACACAAAGATGGTCAATTGAGGGCCCTGAGTTTGAACTCACGATCGATCGCTTAGTAAGCGAACGCGTAACCAAGTGGCTACGAAGACCCCCCTAGCTGGTATTTGGCATAGGGTGTTTTTTCGAGGTGTTAAACATTTTGTATAGGGTAACTTTTTGAAATTTTAGGGTCGATTTTTTCCCATACATTCATTGGCACCCTACTATACACCATAGATTAGCTGCATGCACCCTGTCTGTTTTTGCATGTATAAAAATTGACCCAATATACCCGATGGTAACATATTAAGAACTGTTGGAACGACAAGAGAATAAGAATCATGAACACCACTTGCCGGCCTGTTATACTGTGTACCTATTTCATAGTGATTCGATACAAATCTCGGAAGCGTTCAAAACATCCCTGCAATTAACACTCGAGTTTACAGATCGTCCAACTTCTACACTGTGACTGGCATACGAACATCTCATCAAACCATACGTAGTTGGCATACCACTGTCCACCGGCCAGCTCCTGGCAGAGTTTATCGTTCTATCCATTCTGGCAGTGAACTACGGCGGCTCGCTTGAGAACCACCTGCGATTTGTCATGCCATGACGGACTTCGAGGAAACCAAATAAAGGAGAACGTTCGTTGAATGCATTATAAGACTATAACAACGTCGGTTCGCGTTGAGGCAAAAAAAAACTCAACGTCAACAAACGAGTGGATGGCGGTTCCAACACGACAAAAAACAATCAGAACCACCGATAATCAGCCAGCTAATTACGAAATAATACCGTTTTAAAACTAGAGGCACATGTCCGCACGCCTCCGTGTGGTCATCCCTCCGCGCTTTCACCAGTTCTTCCTCACTTCGCCGTGCCCTTCTGATGGGTGGGTGGTAAACAGGGCTTTTTTTCTCTCTCTGCCAGCAACGTGTAATTGAAACAGGAAGCCGTTTCATTGGCATTCTCGGTCCGGCATACTTTCAACCCCTTTCGCGCGCGTCGTTGGCATCAATCCGAACGCCGGGGATCGGGCCACGGGACATGTTGCATTGTGGCCTCGTGACCATACGCTCGAATGAATGAGTGGGTACCACCGGGCGGCGAAAGTTGAGGTATTCTGATGGATAACTCCGCCAGTGCCATGCCTTCTCTTTGCTAACGGTTTGCGGTACAAAGAACGTTAATTTCACGATGCATTGAATGATCATGAACCAAATCACGACAAAATGAGGCAAGAACTCCTACTAACCGCTGATATGGTAAGCGCTAATGTGTGATGTGCGGAGTGTGGACCGCGAATAAAAAACCCGACCATGTAGGAATGGGTCCAATTTTTAATGGCAACGCTTTTCGTTGAGCATTAGGTTCGCTAATAGCAGCGGCGTGTCGTATGAGGGTGGAACAAAACATATGTGCGGAGAGATTGATCCAAGCTATGCGCTTTGTTTTTAGTCATTCATCATTAACTTTTCCCAAACCGCAAAATAGCACAAAAGTTGGTGAAGTTTCATCATGAAAATCAATAATTATTGGTTTGCGTAATTGTTCTGGTGGAAACCTTTTAAAATATTTATGCCAGTACAGTACAGTGCAATTTTCACTCCATGAGTTTTCCACCGTTGTTGTTCTCGTAACACCGAAAGCAAATTTAATCCTATTTGTAGCATTATTAGAGAGTATGAATATGAGTTTACAATTTGCTTGTTTCATTCAACGGACCTCAAAGGACCTGTTGTAAATGATCTAGTTTTCATCATCCTTCACGGAGGTTTTAGAATCGATGCGAATTCACGTGATTTGTTGCCAGGATTATTTTTGGTGCGTGTCTCAATTGGGTCATCATCAGTGCTGTATTACAGTCAACTCTCCCTAACTCGATATCCAAACGGAACATCGAGTTAGGGAGATATCGAAATACAGAACATTTTTTGACGTAGGACTACGTCTTACATTAAGGGTGCCAAATCAGAAAACAGGTCACGTTTTTATGAAATAAAGTTAACGTTAATAACTATTTTTGCTGCGAAGGGATTTTAACGATTTGTACACCAATCGAATCAGAATTTTTCTAAGATTGGTTTGATATGCTATACATTACAATCCTATAGCCTGCAAATGGTTTAAATTGATGAAAATTGGAAGCATTCCCATTCCCCCATACATTTGTTCTGTCCATTTGTGTGCTTTCCAGAACAGAGCTGTCAATAACGGGCAACTTATGCAGCCGCTAGAATAGAAACAACGAAGCGGGATAGCGAAAAGAGAATATTTGTAAAGTAAACTCCACGCTTGCATAGTAAGTTAGCTGTCGAAAGCGTATAAGTATTGCATCTCATCTGAGGATAATTCTCAGAATCTTTCTTTGCCCGAAAAAACAAAGGTCGTTTATCCTGCTCGCTTTGTGTTTTATGTTTCCCCTCGAGCTGTGAACGCTAGCGAATATTTCACTTGAAGTGCACTGGCATTGTAATGCAGCGCCCCTTTATAAATAATTTAATACTACATTGCCAACTAGAATGTAAAGATGAATCCAATAAGGATTTTCAAAAAAGAATGTCGGAATTTTCCATACAAATGGAAAATTCAATGAATCATAGGATAGGTAGAGATATAAGTAGAGTAGGTAGTAAAATCGGATAACTCTACCTGAGAGTTCAGTCGGTAGGAATTAGGGTAGATTAGGTTTCGTTAGGATGAATCAGAAAAATAAAGGGGAGTCAATCGTCAGCCAGGGAGGCGGACGGTAGTATCTCCTGGAGTAGAAAATCCAGAAAGTGTTTTATTCATAACTAAAAGACAGTGCCCTAGGCTGCCCGGCCAGGTTCGTTCAGTAATTAACACAACCATCCGAGCTTGCCATGGCTTTGTGTGTGTTGCTTGTTTTCGTTGCGCGAAACTTAGAACTTGTTCATTTCCTGTACATGTAAATAGCACACCTTCGATACTTTTAGTTGCCATTCGTATTTGCTACCGTGCGCATCGGCTCTGTTCAGATGCAAAAAGCTACTAGCTTTGTTGACGGTTTTGACCGAGAGTCGAGAAACGATTTTTCATAAACGGTCATACTCGCGATGTTTCATTTTTATCGCTACAACTGTGTGCATCTGTTAGACGAGTTTTTAATCCTTGTTTAATGGCGATGCACTGATGATGTCTCTCGTTAAATACTCAGTGTAATGCGTGCATTGCTTTAAAGAAACAAATTGCGACATATGACCAATTAGTGTATTGTTCTCACAAAGGCAAGCAAGAATCGTTGCTTCTTGAAATGATTCAACAAAACTACGCAAGTCATTAAACCTTTTCAGGGTCCCCGGAACTTTTCACTAAAGAGTTATTTATGAAATTCCGACGTTTTCGCAACAAATGATAAACGAAATGATACACCAACAAATTAAAAAAGAAAAGATTGCGTAGTTCTACGTCCTAAGCGGTCATTTCTCGGATACAACCCCTCGATTTTTTATGAGGGGTCCAATTTCAAACGCTTATTGCTCAGTCATTTCATGATGGATTGATGATTTTTTGCGTCAATCGATTCTGGCACTCCGTAACAATTTTTCATATTGAAGAAAATAATATATGTCATGAAACTAACTATCCAGCTATTGAAAAATCTCAAACCCTATCCTAACGGAAATACTCTCTTTTGGTTGGTTGAAATTGACGATACATGTGGCGGTTCCCTAACAGAGACATCAAAACCAAGCAACCTGGGGGTAATCGGCATTGCAAATACAAGAATGAAGGGGGAGCATCTGCTCCCACCGAAATATGTTCCCTAACAGAGACATCAAAACCAAGCTGCCTGGAGGAAATCAACATTGCAAATACATGAAAGTAGAGGGAACTTTTATTCCCACCGAGAAGTGTTCCCTAACAGAGACATCCAAACCAAGCTGCCTGAGTGTACTCGGCATTGCCAATATATGCAAGTCGGGGGCATTTTTATATTCCAGGTTGGGTGAGGGATACGATTAATTCTAGCAAATAAAATTTTAATCTGGAACTTTAGTGTTGGTTGCTTCGTGAAATTTCATATCAATGATCGATCGTGTATTGTGAAAAATTTAGCACAAGTGTAAGTGTAAAATTGTTGTGTTAAAAATCACTTGATATATGGAACGATTTATTTCAATTTTCATAAATAAAAACCAAGGTGTGTTCCCGCTCGAGAACGGGTCGTTCGGTTTAAGCTGTCTGTTTTGTTATGTTCATACGGCGAGAAAAATTGGAAAAGTGAAGAAATATTAGAAAATGTGATTTCCCACATGCTCTATATATAGTATAGGTGTTGGTGTTGTTAGTTCAATTAAAATTCACATTGAGTTGAATAAACATTCAGAAACTAAAAATTATAAAAGAAAATTACCTTTTCCATTTCAAATATTTTTCTCTACATTAAAGTAACATGTTTTTACTGATGTGAAAAATTGGTAATTGTGTTCGGTATTGGTAATTAATTATTATAAATTAGTGAGTCTTTTTTTCTCATCCATACATAACACAGGCGGCATCTAATCTAGGATCACAGAGGGCGGTTTTCATCATATCTCGTTCCACTTCAGCATCTTTTATGTGATACGTACTATCCAACGACTGTTTGCCATACTTCTGTCATCATCACTCGGTAAACACTGGTGGAGTGAACAAACAATACCGAAACAACCAAACAAAACGGCTCTTTTCAGGGCCACCAAATCATTATCAAAGAGTTTGCCGATGTTAATTTTCCAACATATCAAAAATCATATAGACTAACGGAATCCTACGTCAATTATGCGGTCGTGTCTCGGACACAACCCTCCTGTGACTTTTTTATGTCATAAATTGTCATATATTAGGGTAAGTGTCCCAATTATGGTATGAATTTGAATTTTTTATTCATTCCCTTAAAGTGAAAAAACACCTTTCTCAAATAAAAAAAAATATTTTTTTCTAGTATCTCTCAGGAGGTGATAGACGGTTGTATTTCACGAAAAAAATCCTTCTACGCATATGTACAATTTCAACGATGACAGAGCTATAGAACTTTTTCTTTGTTTCGGACTATGTTGGCTCAAACATAGAAAAGTACGCTACGTAATCCGATTCTGTTACTTTCATTTGAAAGATGAGAAAATTCGGCACAGGATGTAGTAGTGGAACATCTAAATCAGTGGATTAAAAAAACATTTTGGAAGCGGAAAATTTGAAAGTTTTTTTTTAATTTGTGATTATTAATTTTATCCTAAAAATTCATACTAAATTTGATTGTTTCTATCAATTAAATTAAAGCTCTCCAACCCCTCTACAATTTGTTCTTTGACGCCCAACTTCTATCTCTCTTAATTTCGCTGCAATATCGATATAAACTATTCCTGATGAAAATTCGATCAATATCTTCAAAAATCGCCACCCGATCAATATCCTCAAATTTTAACCCACTGTACTTATAAAAGCCACTTAAATTTCACTTTAATGTTGAAAGGTTAATTTTTTTTTCTTGAAATTATTCATGTTTGAATTATAAAAATTTTTTTTTTTTTCAAACTGTAGGGCGGGGCTAGTTGATCATTTTTTGGTTATAACTTTGTAGTACGAAGTTTTGCGTTAGAATGTTATGTACCACAATGAAGCTTACCTTCTACCCTTTCAATGAAAAATAACCAGAGAATCAATTATTTAACATTTTTCTTTTATTTGACGTCTTTATATTTCAGAATAAATTGACCAACTAACCCCACACACGGGGTAAATTGGTCAATAATAGGCATGTTATTTTTGAGCAAATAATAAGCGTTTTTCCATTAGAAGTTTTCTTCATTATACATTAATTAATTAAATCAAAACAAAAACCGTTAAAACAGTCATGAGCAAGTAAAAAAAAAACAAATTAATGAAAATTTCAAATTATCATCGTTGAAAATTAGTCAGACAATCTTTTCTAGCGATTTCGTCTCTCTTTCACTTTCACAGGTTTGAAGACCTGTCTTCATTTTGAAGACATTTCATATTATAATATTGGAGGCGAATGAACTGAAAAGTTCAAACCCTCTTAACACTTTGCGGACCGCTCACGAGATTTCTCGTGTTTCGCGTTCCTTCTTTACGGATTTGTGTGAAATTAGCGGATAAAAGTTTTTGTTGCGTGCAAGTTTTTGTTCAACGTCTTGCTGGATTTAATGAATAATGAATTATTTGAATTGAAATAAATTGATTGTTTATCAAGTAACAACCTTCAAAATCATGATCATTAGATAGAAAATTGAAAGAAAAAGACGTGCACGCAACAAAAACTTTTATCCGATAATTTCACACAAGTCCGTGAAGAAGGAACGCGTAAACGAGAAATCTCGTGAGCGTTAAAGTGTTAAAGACATTATGAAATATGTGAAGACATTTCAGTATGATAGCGTACGTGGATTTTTTAAAAGATATTATTTTCATGAAATTTTAACTATTGACCGAAAATATCGTCAAAAAAATAGGTCTTTAGTCTCAGCGAACGAAGCGGTTTGAATACATATTCTCACTAGAAGACATTAGTTCATTTGCGCTCGAAAATTCGAATGATTGTGACATTGAATTTCTCTTATTGATGCCCTACTATAGAATAGATTAACCTAAATCTTTCAAACGACCATTTCACAAATCAAAGGTTTTCCGGTTACATACCTTTTACAACCAAAATTTCGAAGCTGAAATAAACAAATAGAGTTATCACAGTTCCGTTTTTGTGTGAAGAACTTTCCTCCGATATTATGGTGAATACATTTTCTCGTACCATGTCAAAACTTTTGAAAAAACAAGAAGTAGGTTATATATGTGATAAAACCGCAAGATAGACGTAGGACTACCGTTGGCTCGGCAATCATCTATTTGAAATTGGATCTGAATCAATTCTTAATGCATGAATGAATGAATACTTTGAAACATTGCTGAAAGTTTCTCTTGTTAGTGTGTGGATGGATGAGTATAAGTATGGAATTGTTATTAACATAAAATTCGACTCTTTCGAACTTGTTAGTGGTCCCGAAACGAACCGATTGAATTTGGCCTCTCACATCCAGTGGCCTTGTAAAAACAACTGAAGATGCTTGATACATGATTCATTTTTGTTTTCGTGAGAATGACACGAGATTTTTCATGACCACTCCATACGCAGAATAGAAACTGAGGGCGCCATTTCACAGTGAAAACGAAATAAAGTCTATATAACCTCGCATAAAATTGATTTCGTTTTTATTGTGATGTGGCAATTTTTCATGACTGTTCCATGCGAAAGCAGAACAGAAACGGATGCTATTGGATTGCATCACGGGAACACCAAGCCGAATGAGTAAATGGGTGCGAATATTCCTTCGCTCGGACGCATTCACACGCGAACTATTTTTCACGATTGTTCCATGCGAAAGTAGAACAGAAGCTGATGTTATTAGAGACGTCGGTTAATCGTTCGATTAATATCAGAATATCAGATATATCAGAAATTTTAATCGAGTAATTATGTATCGAACAATTCAAAATCAAAAGATGAATACATCGAATAATTGTCACTGCAATCGCGATTAATGAAAGAAGGAATCTTTCTTAAGGTTAATGCATTTTTAGGTTAAGAATTGGGCTATATAATTTTTTTATCCAACATTTTTTCATCAAACCATCTAACATCGACAACCCGATAGACCACGCGACCAGAATGTGATACGTGATCAATACAAGAAATAAATATTCGCTCGATTAATCGATAATCGAATAAATGAAAAATTTAGACATCACTAGATGTTATTGGATTGCATCACGGGAACACCAAGCCGAATTAGTAAATGGGTGCGAATATTCCTTCGCTCGGACGTATTCACACCCAAACAATTTTTCATGGCTATTCCATGCGAAAGCAGAACGGAAACTGATGCGAGTGAAAGTACTCACGCCATACCTGTGTCCGCTATGGTATCCCAAACACTAATGCAAGCGAGTAAAACAAATCACAGCTTGCATTGTTCGCTATGACGGTTTCTCCAGGTGCCTATATTTTGCGTCCGTTTTCGGGAACACATTGCGATCATCAATCATCATCAATGAGCTAGATTGTTATGATTTCAATATTTTTAAGCTATCGAAACGATTTTTTGGACCAGTAAGTGACAATAATATAATTCGTTGACATTTTATCTTTTGGATGAAGTGATTATTATACCACTCCATTCAGCCGGTAAAGAGGTATTAACGTTCAAAACCATGCAGTCCAGCGTCACTCTCTCGTTCTCGAAACTTTGAACTTATACCCCGGTACAGAAATGAAAGACGTAGTCCTACGTCAAAAGTCACCTGGTATCCCTACGACGCACAACCGCTTGCATTCTTGCTTGCATTTGTTTTGATGACATTTGTACCGTTCGCCCCAAAGTATATAGAAATAGCCTCCAGGTATGCCACATTACTAAATGCATTATTGTGAGTTCTGATATTCAATGTTTGCGTTTATTATATTTAATGAAAATTTAACAGAAAAAAATATAAATATGACAATTATATTGCAAGTGGTTCTTGTGGTGGTTGTCTCGTTTCAAATACAGCAGTAAAACATATGCTTTCTATATTTGTTTATAGCTTGCGTAATGAAAGACGGCATACCTGAAAATTTTATATGCGTTGTGTGACCAACTAGCCCCACTCTATATGAAAAAGAATATTCATGAAAATTCGTGAATGATCCGGAACCATTTCCGTATTTTTTAACCTTCTTAATAAAAAGTTTTTACAATTTGCTTATTTTTTTTTGTATCAGCAATTCACTATTTTTCATCCATAGATCGCTAACTTTTTGGACGCTCAGATTCCAAGATATCGTCACTGACCAACTTACCCCTATGACCAACTAGCCCCGCCCTACCCTATACAATCGAGTCCTAAATTTTACATAATCGAATCATATATAATCGAATTTGTATATAATCGAGACCGACCTGCATAAGGAACTAGGTTAACAAAGAAAATATTGATTAAGTATGTTATTCAAAATAAATTGTAAAGATCACGCAGAAAATGTTCAATCACAAAGAAATGTTCGAATGGTCTAGATTTAATGTTTCACAGGAACATTTTCGGTTGATTTCAATATTCCGGACATATTTTTCAGGTTTGATTTAACGTTCGAAGATTTAATTTCGACACGATCATCTGAACCTTCCTGAATATTCTCCATCTCAATAGAACTACGATCTTCAGCGTTTTTCTCAGCTTTTTGAACACTTTCCTGTCTATCGGTATCTGACATCAGATCACAGCGAATCACGTTTTGTTTTTTTTTGCACTAATTATCAAAAGAAAAGACATTGAGCAATCGAACGGTATTGTACTGTCGACATCAGCAAGCTCACGACGCATTAATTATGCCAGCGGAATATCAACATCATCATGAAAATTCGGCTTCCTGAAGCAATTTTAAATAGTCTCAGATTTAACCTTATTGATTTGAGAGGGTGAAAGTATTTCAATTGCATCCAATACCGGTATATCTTAAGGGTCCTAGAGTGCATTAAAATACAGTAAGAATGCTGAATAACATGAAGGTTGAAAAGAACAAATATCCTCCATTTCTTGCAATCTTCGTTTAATTAATCGAAGATGGCGAAAGTACTGATTCAGGTTCTTGATTATGTCGAAGTCCAGCTGCTGAGCTACGGAAGTAAAGATTTGTGGAAAAAAATGTAAACTTATCGATTTGAGCTTTGGTCGGAGAGATTTTGGGTGTGCTGTATAGTTATCAACGAACATGACCACCTTTGAGAAGAAATAGATAAAAGTATGATACATTACCATAACACATAATTCCAGAAATAATACCTTTCTATTTCCATTGGAATTTTTTTGGTCAAATTGCATGATTCATTCCTCAAAAAGCATTAAGGCCATCCAGACCTTGGTGTTGCTCTCGTATATCACTGGTAATGACTTCTTCTTTTTGAAACGTGGTTTTTAGTCTTTCCATTGATCAGCAACGGTAGTTTATCGTTTCCGTCCATATTGGTTGTTCTTTAAAGTTGAGAATTCCCAGTTTTTGGACAAATTCGCAAGCCATATCCCGAAGAATAGAACCTGAGAGAGATAAATTATTCTCTCTGGCTTGATAAGACAAAAATTCATTGACTGCTCCAGCTTTTCGATTCCGACCAACCTTATACACTTTTGGTCTAGCTTTAATGTTCTATTCCGATTCCATTTTTACTTTGGTTTGAATAGTATTGATACCGTACTTTGTGCAATACTGAAATTATTTGCAGCTTCAGACCCCTTCCGTCTATACTTTTCGACCTGCTCGATGATGCTCAAACGTTGCGCAATGGTTAGCGTTTTGATTGTTCGCTTGAAAGGTTTCTCGTGGTTTTCCATACTCGAAAAAAAATTGTTTGATGACACTAACACTCCGTCTTCACTTTCAAGAGCAATTGAAATTCGGTAATAACGCACAAACCATGTACGCGAAAATCAATCGAGTTAGGGAGGTGAAAATCCATGGAAAAATGAATCAAAACACATCGAGTAAGGGAGGTATCGAGTTATGGAGAGAAGAATGCTTGTAAAATCGAAGGTGCCATGAAATCCATCGAGTTAAGGAAAATATCGAGATACAGAACATCGAGTTAGGGAGAGTTGACTGTATTTGTTTTTACAAACTGTTCTCTACCCCAAAATAAAATATGCAATCACAATATGTGGTTAACAAGATTGACAATAATGCTTACGAACAGAAATCATCAGTTCTTTCATAATGAGATTGGTTCCAATAATAGTAACATCAACAAGTTAAACCCGTTCAGTGATAATTACCCATACACCATATACTAAATGACACAGAAAACTATTCCACAGTCTCATAATTAATTATGTCATCGGGGTAATATTTCCCGGAAACGATGTCTTTGCGGTCGTAATAGCTGACATTAGCTGATCAGAAAGTAAAACTATGGTGGAGTGTATCTTCAAGGCTGTGTGTTAAGCTGTTTTGAAGAAAATAGAATGCATATGATACCACGGAAGACCATGTGCCCCCGAGGAAAGTCCCGACGGAAGGATGCTGACTGCGTAAGTTCATCGAACTACCAACTTTCCACTTCTACTCTCTCGTTCTCTATTGCACTGCATAATAAGTTTTGCACACATATGCTGTTAGAAGTGGGAGACGAACAAACAATCTTCCATGGAGAAAATCCCTACTGAAAGTGAGAGAGCTAATTCGGTAACCGCAACGAACTAAATTGTGACTTTATTGCAAGTAATGAAATAAATTAATAACTTATTCATTTGAGCTCGTCTAAGCGTATTCAATTAATCTGTGGGAAATCGTCCGCTTTTCGTTACAACTTTTTTGACATTTGTTAAAGCTGAAACGTAATAACGGCTGTTGAACAAAAAATGAGAATTTCTTCAGTGGTATTGTAAAAAAATATTTCAAGCAATTCTGTATTTCTTTTTTAAAACATAACGGTTGATTTTAAAAAAAAAAAACAATCAGCGAATGTTGGCAAAGGGCCATGCTTAGCCGTACAACGCAACTTGGTGGAGATACTACCACTGTTGGTTACTGAACAACCCGAGAATATTTTACATCGGTAAACCCCCACTTTTATAATTTGCTGCATGGGTGACCTTCGTAGGCTTTGGAAACCTGAAATATACCAACACAAAAAAAACCATGATACAAAACAGAGAGAGAAAGAGATAGGAAAAAGGAAGACAAACAAGAAATCACAAGAAACACGAAGGACGATGAAATATAGAAGGTTTATAGAAGTAGAATTGGAAGGAATACGGTCATTGCAACGGTGGAATTATTAATGTCCTGTTTAAATTACCTGTAAATATATTGTGTTGTAATGAATTATTAATATATGGATTGTTAAAGTAAAATAAACGGACTGTGGTGCATTATCAAGTTGGTTCTGTGTTTATTTGGTGACTACTCACCCCAAAATTATAAACCCAGGACAGAAAACACCGACAGTCCCAGGTCGAAGAAACGCAGGATAGGGTCCTGCGCAAGGCATCGAACCAGCTCCCAAACACCCACAAGAGCGCTGGACGGCACTGACATCCATCTTCCGGATCCTCGTGTTCAGCTGCTTGGTGTCCGTTGCTCGCCAATTATTCTTGTACACCAGGGCACCGAGGAAGCCGAAAAAATCCTTGATCGGACGGCACTGGGGTAAGTTGGTCGGGTTCCGTTCCTTGGGTACGTACGGTATTTGTTTTTCCTCGAAGTACGCCAACGTCTTCTTGGCGTAATGGGAAGATGCCTTGTCCGACCAGAAGACGTACTTCTCATTAGAATGATGTTCCTCTAATAACGGAACCAGAATCTTCTCCAGGCACTCCTCCTGGTACATCTTCTGGTTGATGGCAAGTCCGCTCGGCTTGTTAATCCAGGGCTTTGGAATCCCTTTGTCGGATATTGCAACATACAGCAAAACTTTCTTCTCAATATTATGCTTGTATTTGTACTTCACTGGCTGTGACTGTGGACGCCTTGTCGCTGGTATAGTACCGGTCATTGCCGGGAACGTGGTACTTTGACAGCGCGGAAAATAACTCTAGTCGTTCAACACGAACAACGTCCCACGATAATTCTTCGTCAGCCACTGGTACTGAGATTTCACTGTCGCTATCTGCTCGTCAGTGTACTCTGGGGACTTAGTATTCTTCCGACAGACGATGCCCTCCTGTTTGAGGGTTCTGTGGATGTAGAAATTGGAGCAGCGAAATTTTCGGCCGGCGTCACGCAAACTCGCACCGTCCGTGTTGTCGAACAGCTTTTTCAGAGATTCCTTCTTCTTTATCGTCATGATCTTCGCTGGACGGCCACTGTCGGTCTTCCGCTCGACGTTCCGGCATGCCAGGATCCGGTAAACAGTGCTCACCGGCACATTTTCTTCCCGAAGGTAAACTTTTTTCCTTGACTTTTACGTGTTTCGAAAACCGTACAACGCGCTTGCGCAGTGCTTGTTGTTTCGACGCCATCTTTGATCGAACTGATAGCGCCCCAGCGAAAAGTAACGAATCACCCGTTTCTAGGGAGCTCAGAGAGTAATTCTCTCGGTGAGAATAAAATTTACGCTCTTAACTTTTATTACAGAAAGTTATTGAAATCATTCTTTATTTTATTTTATTTTTATGAACACCCGTTATTACAGGAACAAAAACTATGCGATAAAAAAAGCTTCTAAAAATATGTATAGAGTAATTCCACGCCAAATCAACCGGAAAATTTAAACGCGACCCTCTCTGATGTTTTTGAGACCTTCTATATATGGTGGCAACTACCCAAAATCATATTTTTCATTATCATATGACCAATTTTAATTAGGACAGATTTTTTATGAGGGCGTGTGCATAAACATCGAACTTTTTTTCAAAAAAGCGTAACTCAAAATAAAAATATCCGATTAAAATATTATGTATGGTTAAGTCGTTGAGGAATTATTGAACTGTTTAGAGTAAAACAACAACAAACTGATTATTCAACAAGAGCCAAAGGTTGTACCGCTCATGACAACTCTACACGAGCTGATGATTGCGCCGGCTAGTGACCATTCTATCCTGGATTCCTCGAGTCGAGAAAGACGCACCACGCTAGATATGGGGTACAGACTAGGGGGGCGTTGCTGATTAATGGTCAGCTGCATCCCAATAGGAAGTATCCCGTGTCGGGCACACGTACAGAGCATCGAAGACTGCGACATACCAATTATGAGAACACTTGTAATACTAACCTCGAGCCGACCGCGAGTAATCGGTTACATATTACTAACATAGTCTAAGCAAACATTGTCAAAATATTGAACTCCCGGCCCCGTTAGGCTGACGCCATATGAGCCTTAATAAAATATACATTTTGGATAAAAAAAAACCCTTTTAAATACCCTGTTGATAAAACCTATTCAAAAATTTAATTTAATATTGATAAATCTCATATCTGAAGATATCTCCCCTTCAATATTATGAAATATATTTTTATTAGTAAACTCTTTTAATTCGACAAATTTTGAAATATAGTGGTGCGGTCTCGAACTCTTCAAAACGAAGATATGATTTTTTAAAAAAAATCTGGAATATCAATACTTTACTATTTATGAAAAGTAATACTATAAAACGAATCTATATACGATTCTACATGTAAAACTGTATATAACGTTTAATCTTAGGTCGTTTCGACGTTCTCGGACGTTTTCGAGATATGATCCATTTTATATAATGTTCGTGAAATTTTACAAACATTATTTTCATTATATGAAATCATTACTTTAAATACTTTTTCATGTAGAAAAACTCTTTTTTTCTTTTTTCATCTCTTTAGTATTGTACCCAAAACAAAAAAAAGGCCAAACGATTGTCAACGGGGATCGAACCAAGGCCAGGCTGTTTTAATGCAAGGCTGTTTTACATAACTGCGCTATCCACATAGCTACTGATGCTGTTGTGTAATTGCGTGATAATATCACACCTCATTATAAAATGAAGTTGGAAAGAGTAAAAAGGAGAGCTTAGCGTGAATCTATATCTATCTCGGTCTGGGACGTGTATATGGCAAAGTATGCGAAAAGCTTTAATGCGTGCTACTCTGCAATGTGTCTCTTGTTTCGCTCGCTCGTGTTGATCTTATATTGCAATACCATATATCAGCTATTCCATGTCAAACCGATATAGTGATTTAAATTTTTTTTCTGAAAAGTGATATATTTGTTCATTATCGCAAAATATTAGACCCGTATTTTTTATTTTCTTCATTAGGGGGGGCATTCCCATTCTAGGGTGGTCAAAAAAATAACTTGTTTGGTTTTTCCTTTTTTTTCCCTTAAATTCATAACTTTTGAACTACCGCATCAATTCAGACGATCGACGTATCAAATTAATGATAGGGTAAATGACCTTGGTTTGTCTAATTTAAGGTGTTTTCAAGCAACTAGAAAGTGCAAATCGATTTTTCGTCATAAAAATCACATATAATCAAAACGATTTTGGGTTTGTTGAAAAGCCCTAGGTTTCTAGTTCCTAACACTTGCGAAAAAATTGGATGCTAGTTGCATAGGAATGTTCAACGAAGACTAAAAACAAGTTAAATTTGAAAAATCATGAAAAAAATAAAATGGACAATTCTGGTATTTTATGTAACAAGGTATAAAATATAAAAAAAATATAATGCCCTCTATCTTGAATCGAGAAAACTATGAAAAATTAACACAATCAATAATTATAATCACGAAAATCAAAATTTTTCGCAAATTTAGTATTTTTTTCAAAGAAGACGGATGTTGCTGTCTCCAATGCTCTGTACGTGTGCCCGACTCGGGATACTTCCTATTGGGATGCAGCTGACCCTTGATCAGCAACGCCCCCCTAGTCTGTACCTCATATCTAGCGTGGTGCGTCTTTCTCGACTCGAGGAATCCAGGATAGAATGGTCACTAACCGGCGCAATCATCAGTTCATGTAGAGTTGTCATGAGCGGTACAACCTTAGGCTCTTGTTGAATCATCAGTGGACTGCACAACCTTTGGCCCGTGTATCTGTAAACCGACAAAAGAAGACTAGATCATTAGCTTCAATTTGGTCAATCGAAAAGTCTTTTTTGGAAAAACGAGGAAAATTTTGATTTTTTAGACCATCGCTTTGTTTTGAAAATTCATAACGTAAAAACGAAAGAAATTACATATATTATCCATATATGTAATTTCTTATCTCTATATATATTATCTTAAAAATCCTCAGCTTTCAAGAAAAAAAATATTTGAAAAAAGCGCCTTCTAATCCGAAGCCATGAAAACAACAAAAAACAAATTAAATCAATAATTACGAAAAGAAGATCTAAATTTTTGGCAAGCATGACATTTTCCAAAAAAAGACTAAGTAATTGGCTTTGATTTGATATATTGATCTTCTGAATCGGTTCAGTAGTTCAAAAGGTATGAGTTTTCAAAAAGAAGTCATTTTTGGGGAAAAAGGCGGAAAAGAGATTTTTCGGACCACCCTAAAGAGGAACTGGGCATACTAATGAAAAAAATTAAAAATACGGGTCTGATATTTTGCGATGAGGAACAAAACTGCCAATTTTCATAAAAATCTGAGAACCGTTATATCGGTTTGATATGAAATGACTGATATATTATACAAATGCTATACCTGTATTTGTGAGTCATGACATTTTCTGTTATTTTTTGGTTCATTTAATGTTATAAATCGGGATGACAAAACATGTGCTGAAAATTTATGTTGGGTGTATGCTCAAAAGTCGAACCCATAATTTGTATATACAGATGATACAGATTTGCTGGAAAAAAATACTAAGATGAAAGATTTTTTTGAACAAAAAAAAGACGGGTGGGTAATGTCGGGGACATAACCGGAGTGACGTAGAACTATACAAAAGGGACAGCTTTTGCTAAATATATATTTTAAATATATTGTTTTATTTTCTTCACCTACGTGAATACCTACCTATCTACCTGAAAAATGGATTAGTTTACTGTTCACTCTTTATGAACATGTTTTTTTTATCCCATTTATTTATTTATCAGGCTCATTAGCATTTTATCTTGAACAGAGACGGGTTTTTTTTATCGTGTACATGTACATATGTTTATGTTTCTATAAATTGTAAATTACACAGTAGAAGTTGTAGTCATTTAGGCGTTAGATTCCCTGTTCCATTACATTATGGTAAATTACACTGTAGTAGCCATTTAGGCGTAAGGGTATTCTATCTGTTCTTCCATTGTTCAGCAGACCGGACAGCGGAGACAGTTGATATTGATCATTGTTGGGTTTTTTATAGAACAGCAGCCCGATGTTTCTTGCAGAGCAGAGCAGTTGTATGGATGAATCGATCTTTGTTCCACCGTGGATCGATCTCCATAGCTGATGATGGTTGCGTGGATGTAGTTATTCTATAACAACACAAAGATGGTCAATTGAGGGCCCTGAGTTTGAACTCACGATCGATCGCTTAGTAAGCGAACGCGTAACCAAGTGGCTACGAAGACCCCCTTGATGAACATGTTGGGGGTTCTGAAAAGAATCTTTGGTGTTGTGTTTTTGCGTTTTTTTTTACAAACTTTCTCAATTTTTTCTCACTGTCTTATAGTTGATTTTTGATTTTTTTCCGAAGACTTTGTACTTATTAAATGTTCAACGCCGGGCATCTTTCGGCGTATGCACATATCGTACAATCAAAATGATGGCTGCATAGGTGGTCATCAGCTCATTCACTATCATATATTTCACTATTGAGCACATTACCGTACCTTAAACTGTTTCCGTGTTTCGGAGACGAATGAATTGTAAGATTTGTAGTTTCCGCAAACAAAGTAAATAAAACATGAAAAAGAACCGAGGTTTTGGAGACGAACTCTACGATCCGTCGAGAAATAAGCGAGCTATAAGCGTTCTGAAAAACCAACAGTAAATACAGGGACGGATGACCTTCGGATTAAAGTCCTTTAAAATAAGAACAGAGCAGCAGGAAATACATAGCTCATCATGTTGCTCCTTAGTTATGTTTCTATACAATGCAGATATAACGTCAGTCAATTTTCAACATCAGTTATCAACCAAAGAAAGCAGTTCTTGGTACCGAGCAAATTCGTGAATGCAATCCTGCATACAATGTGTTGTAATTTGAAGCCACTTTCAATTCGGGAACCATGCATGGGTTTGTGAAAACTGAATGATCAATTTAAAAGACCCCAACCACCAATAAGTTCAAGAACAAGCATAAACAAAATAAATCAGTTTATATTATATGTCATATTATGTCACTTTAGAATGCATTGGTATGGTGAAAAACTTTCAATAACTCTTCTTTGAAAGGTTTAATGGCCCTGAAAAGCGCCATGTTTTACGGTGGCTGGTTTTGCCACCAAAGCAGTCTGTATAAACAAACTTTTTCCTTCTTCTACCTGCTTCCGTTTTGCGATTGCGTTTGCCACTCGCTGAAACTAGTTGTTGCCTCCGAACCGAATGTGCTCTGTTCTGTAGGCGGGTTTTCTTATTGTTGTGAGCAGCTTTGCAAGCCAACTCGAGCACTCCGGCGGCCGAAATTCTATAACCGCTATTAGGTATACTGGTGCTCCGGCACCAATCCGTTGATGCGATGTGATGTGAAACGATGCCATACAACCACACTGATTTACGATTTGAAAGAGAATGATATATTTTTCAGCGGATCCGCGCCTTTTGTACTCTAGCGGTACATGCTCATTGGATAGAGACAAATCGGTAGACTCAGCCAAAGGGGCGAGTCCAACGAGACGAACGAATGAGCGTTAAAAGGCAGCGATGGCAAAAAAAATACATTCATTACGATTTGTTCGCTCGTTGGATTCACATGCAGGCTAAAAAGGGTCCTTTTCAGGATCACAAAATTATCTTCAATCTAAAGAGTTTATTGTTTTGTTATCACTCGATATCCCCATCTTGTTCGGCTAAACCTTCCTGTTTAGCGATTGTGTTTGCCACTCGCCACAGCTTTCACAGTTGGAAAATTTCTTCCCATCCAGCTTGTGACATGTTGTACAGTAAATTATATTTAATGCGACGTGCCGAAACACCACTCAGTGTCGCAATGGAGGCGATTTTAACCTGCAATTGAACATTTGCGATGACAGTGGTACAGTGTCGACTTTCAATGTGAGGTCATGATTTGGATCTATGTTTACAAAAATGTCCAACTAAATAAGTCGCATTATATGACCGTCCAATTACCTAAATGTCGAACTAATTGTAAATTACTGTATTTTCAATCTGGAAACAATTTAAGAATTGGTGAAAATTGAATAATAAGGAAAGTCCCCAACTATCAATAAGCTCAGAACAACTGCCAAATCCACATACAGATCCTGGCAAACAAATTATGAAAAAATCAATTTGTGTTTTATTATTATTTTGGATATTATTATAGAAAGCATTGAACTATATTTCGTATACTCTTTTTTGAAAGGTTTAATGGCCCTGATAAGCGCCGTGTTTTATGGAATTTTAGAAAACTTAGTACTCGTGGTTTTGAAAAAAACCATTTCGAACGCCCTCGATGCCGCCTTGTTCTGGATTTGCCACCAAAGCAGATTGTATAAAGAACAAACTTTTTTTCTTCTGCTACCTGATGCCGTTTTGCGATTGCGTTTGCCACTCGCCACTCGCTGCAACTGCCTGTTGTCTTGATGTCCACCGAACCGAATGTGTTTTGTTCCGAATGCGGGTTTTCTTATCGTCGCGAGCAGCTTTGCCAGCTAACACGATCACTTCGGCGGCCGAAACTATATAACGCCGGCTAGGTGGACTGGTGTACTGGAACTAACGCGCTCGGCCTAGCTACCCTTGCGGAGCAATTGGCGAATTCACCTACGGGGAATCGCAGGCCAACACGGTTCGAGCGGGATTTTGCCTTTCCCTTCACTTTTCCTCCTTTGTCATATCCAGACATTGCTGCTTGTGTTGGTTTGTTAATGTGATGTGATGCGAAATGATGTGGTGTACGGTTTCGATGAGAATGATCGTTACGGAAGGAAGGAAGGTCTTGTATTATAGAGACTTTAAACTTTTGCAGTTCATTCGTCTCTAGTCTTGAGAAAGGCCCTTTGAAAACTCTACTCTACTCTACTCCAGCGCTACCACCTCCACCCTCTTGCCTTGAGAAAGGCACTCGATCCCTCGCCGTCCAGCTCGTCCAGCAACGATGTTGTCCAGTCGGTGTCCACACAAAGAATGATCGTTACGGCAGCGGAGCGGGGATTTTTAAGCTGACTGGCTGGCTCGAGAATTACGCATGTGTGAGACTGCGACCAATGTTTCGTTCATTTTTTGACGTAGGACTACGTCTAACCGGAAGATATAGGGGGTGAAATGGAAATCTAGGCACTGAACAAGTAGGAAAAAATGCAAGATTTGGAACGCTTATAATTCGAGCATTTCTCAATAGATCGCAAAGGTTTTTGCATCAATTGATAGGAAATATATCTACGCATCTATCATAACGAATAAAATTTCATTTTTCTTGAGATAAATAATTGAATAATTGTGAAATATCAAGCATTGTCAAAATGCACTATGTGCCCATTTTTGATTGGTCCATTTTGTGCTCCTCAAATCGTACCGGCCAAAACGGGCAACCAGAGCAGCAGCGAAATAGAATGAAGCACGATTGGGAAGGAAAAAGAAAAAAATGAACGAAACATTGGTCGCAGTCTCACACATCCGTAATTCTCGAGCCAGCCAGTCAGCATAAAAATCCCCGCTCCGCTGCCGTAACGATCATTCTCATTCAAACCGTACACCATAGCGGTTCGCATCACAACACATCAACAAACCAACCCAAGCAGCCATGTCTGGACATGGTAAAGGAGGAAAAGTGAAGGGAAAGGCAAAATCCCGCTCGAACCGTGTTGATCTGGAGTTCCCCGCAAGGGTAGCTAGGCCGAGCGCGTTAGTACCAGTGCACCAGTCCACCTAGCCGGCGTTATATAGTTTCGGCCGCCGAAGTGATCGAGTTAGCTGGCAAAGCTGCTCGCGACGATAAGAAAACCCGCATTCGGAACAGAACACATTCGGTTCGGTGGACATCAAGACAACAGGCAGTTGCAGCGAGTGGCG
The DNA here is from genome assembly GCF_029784135.1 of Toxorhynchites rutilus septentrionalis. NCBI lineage: Eukaryota > Metazoa > Arthropoda > Insecta > Diptera > Culicidae > Toxorhynchites > Toxorhynchites rutilus. The sequence continues at coordinate 111,994,243 of NC_073746.1, forward strand.
AGTGGCAAACGCAATCGCAAAACGGCATCAGGTAGCAGAAGAAAAATGTTTGTTCTTTATACAAACTGCTTTGGTGGCATATCCAGAACAAGGCGGCATCGAGGGCGTTCGAAATGGTTTTTTTTCAAAACCACGAGTACTAAGTTTTCTAAATTGGAACCATTCAATAAAACAATGCGCTTTTCAGGGCCATTAAACCTTCCAAAAAAGAGTTTAGGAAATACAGTTCAATGCTTTCTAAAACATTTTCCAAAATAATAATAAAACATAAATTGATTTTTTCATAATTTGTTTGCCAGGATCTGATGAGTATGTGAATTTGGCAGTTGTTCTGAGCTTACTAACTATCAATAAGCACAGGGACTTTCCTGATTATTCAATTTTCACCAATTCTTAAATTGTTTTCAGGTTGAAAGTACAGTAATTTACAATTAGTTCGACATTTAGCTAATTGGACGGACATGCAATGCGATTTATTTAGTTGGACATTTTTGTAAACATAGAGATCCAAATTATGACCTCACATTGAAAGTCGACACTGTACCACTGTCATCGCAAATGTTCAATTACAGGTTAAAATCGCCTCCAATGCTACACTGAGTGGCGCTTCGGCACGTCGCATTGAATGTAATTTACTGTACAACATGTCACAAAGCTGGATGGGAAGAAATTTTCCAACTGTGAAAGCTGTGGCGAGTGGCAACAAATCGCTAAACAGGAAGGTTTAGCCGAACAAGATGGGAAAATCGAGTGATAACAAAACAATAAACTCTTTACATTGAAGATAATTTTGTGATCCTGAAAAGGACCCTTTTTAGCCTGCATGTGAATCCAACGAGCGAACGAATCGTAATGAATGTAGGGTCTCCAGTTCCCTGTTGGTCGCATTCACTGATTGCTCCGCAAGGGTAACTAGGCCGAACGGATTGGTGCCGGAGCACCAGTATACCTAACAGCGAGTTTCGGCCGTCGGAGTGCTCGAGTTGGCTTGCAAAGCTGCTCACGACAATCAGAAACCCCGCATCAAGAACAGAGCAGCTTCGGTTCGGCGCTCATCAAGGCAACAATTAGTTTCAGTGAGTGGCAAAGTGTTTCTCCGGCACGTCGCATTAAATGTAATTTACTGAACAACATGTCACAAGCTGGATGGGAAGAAATTTTCCAACTGTGAAAGCTGTGGCGAGTGGCAAACGCAATAGCTAAACAGGAAGGTTTAACCGAACAAGATGGGAATATCGAGTGATAACAAAAACACAACACCAAAGGTTCTTTTCAGAACCATCAACATATTCATAAAGAGTAAACAGTGAACTAATCCATTTTTCAGGTAGATAGGTAGATATTCACGTAGGAGATGAAAATGAAACAATATATTTAAAATATATATTTAACAAAAGCTGTCCCCTTAGTATAGTCCTACGTCACTCCGGTTATGTCCCCGACATTACCCACCCGTCTTTTTCTTTTTCCTTTCCAATCGTGCTTCATTCTATTTCGCTGCTGCTCTGGTTGCCCGTTTTGGTCGGTACGATTTGAGGAGCTCAGAATGGACCAATCAAAAATGGGCACATAGTGCATTTGGACAATGCTTGATATTTCACAATTATTCAATTATTTATCTCAAGAAAAATGAAATGTTATTCATTATGATAGATGCGTAGATATATTTCCTATCAATTGATGCAAAAACCTTTGCGATCTATTGAGAAATGCTCGAGTTATAAGCGTTCCAAATCTTGCATTTTTTCCTACTTGTTCAGTGCCTAGATTTCCATTTCACCCCTATATCTTCCGGTTAGACGTAGTCCTACGTCAAAAATTTCATTATGGCAACGGGAGATTTTGCTGTTCGATTTTTCAGCGCACTGTTCTTGACAGATTACACATGATTCGTGCCATGTGTCCCGCGGTATTTTTTGGTCATCCACCGACACTGTGATTTACCGTCTCAATCTGCTCCTCCGTGTACTCCGGCGACCTCGTCTTCTTCCTGTAGACGATTCCTTCCATCTTGAGGGCCCGATGGATCAATACGTGGGAGCAGCCATTTTTCCGACCGGCGTCACGCAGGCTGGTTGCGTCCTTGTTGTCAAACAGCTTCTTTAGCGATGTCTTCCTCTGCTTCGTCATTATCGTCACCGGACGACCACTTCCGACTTTCCGCTCTACGTTGAGGGAACCCAGGATACGATATACCGTACTGACAGGTACATTTTCTTCCTTAAAATGTGCCACCGTGAACTGTTTTCCTTGCTGGAAATGCGTTTCGTAGAACCGTACAATGCGTTCGCGGAGACGTGCTGTTTCGACGCCATTTTTACTTCGACTTAATTCAAACTAGCAAAACCAAACACGCCTACTGTTTCTAGGGAGCCCAAAGAGCAATTTTCTTGGAGAAAGAAAATTTTACGCTCTTTATTTGAGTTACTGAAAGATATTGAAAAAATTCTCATTTTTTATTTAACACCCGTTAGTATTTATTCCATATTGTGTGAACCTCTGTGGACAAAAAAGTGGCCACTATGATGCACCAAGTGATTGTCGTATATAGTCGGGACCCATCGCGAAAGGGTATCAATGCATGAAACATTATGAAAATATTTAATTATTTGGATGATTTAGTCGGATCTTCCGACAAGAAACCGACATCATTTGTCTTGTACCACTTCAATGTGTCCTTTGCGTAATGGCATGAACTTGAATCTGGTCAGAAAGCTGTAGGATTGTTGTGTTACTTTAGAAGTGAAGTCGATTTTGAGACATTCTATCAAAAAGCTCTGTTCATTAAATTAGACTTTCTTGGCAAACTCCGACAATTTCTGTTTCCTGAGGTACTCTGAAGCATCAAATTTGTTTCTAGCAGTGAAATATTGATTCTCTAGAATATACACCCAAAGTTAGTTTTTAGCACATGTTATGGCATCCCGATTAATTACATTAAATGAGCGGAAAAATAATAGAAAATGTTTTTTTTCCCAATACATGTATATCATTGGTATAATATATATGCTAGAGTCAATATGAGCGAGCGAAACAGGAGACACATTTAAATGAAATCATATGAAAGCTTTTCGTATAGTTTGCCAAATACACGGCTCAGACATGTTCTCCTTCATTCTTTTAGAAAATACTTTCCAACTTCATTTTATCATGATGTGTAATATTATCACCCTTCTAAATAACAGTACTGGCAGCTATATGAATAGCGTAGTCGTGTGAAATAGCTTTGCATTCCAACCGGCCTTGGCTCGATTCTCATTGACGTCGTATGGACTTTTTTTGCTCAATCCCAAATGGAATGAGAAAAGAAAACAGGAAGAGATATCTGCTCGCATACATACAAACCATTTTTTAAGCTTTTAAAACAGCTCATTATTGCGCATTTTTTCAGCCAACGCTAGTTTGAGTGTACTTGAAGTCCACACTCACAAATGTCTCGTCATTCATGACAAAGTAGTGTTGTTTCGCAAGCAATTGAGTTTCAATGCAGGGTTGCCATATATACAGAATATTCCTTTATTTTAGTACTTTATGATTACAATTATGGTTTGATTGATCAATTCAATTTATGTTTAGGTCATACTTACCATACTTACCTTCCTGCTAAAGGGTGTGTCACATCAAATTGCATCACGGAAAAAACGCTGTAGAAATTTAATTTTTAAGAATTATATCTTCAGCTTTCGCTTATAATCAGATAAGAGTGTATAGATCACGTTGGCCATGCTTCACTGTCAATTTTTCGTAAATTTGGAAAAATGTCGTTGAACGAAAAAGAGCGTCGTGAATTAATCCTGCGCACTCATTTCGAGAATTCGGAGTTGTCACATCGGGACATCGGTAAGATGCTGGGAATCGTCCAATCCACGGTCAGCAGAGAACTAAAACGATACTTCGAGAACCTAACCATCGACCGGAAGGTGAAGAACGGCAAAAATGGATGCTCCGTCAGTGAAAAACATCACAAGCGCGTAGTTAAGCAGTTTAGACGTGATCCGAGAAGTTCGGTCCGGGATGTCGCCAATAAGCTGAATTTGTCAAGTTCATTCGCCCAGCGGATCAAGCAGCGGGAGGGCCTGCGTACATACAAGGTTCAGAAGGCTCCTAACCGCGACGAAAGGCAAAACATGGTGGGGAAGACGCGAGCCCGGAAGCTGTACACCGAAATGCTGACGAAGCCGCATTGCCTGGTAATGGACGACGAAACCTACGTCAAAGCGGACTTTCGTCAGCTGCCGGGCCTGTTGTTCTTCTCCGCAGAGGACAAATTCAGCGTTCCGGAGGAGATTCGCAAGTAGCAACTATCCAAGTTTGCCAAAAAGTACATGGTGTGGCAAGCGATCTGCTCTTGCGGAAAGCGGAGCGCCCCCTTCGTGATGACCGGCACGGTAAACGGGCAGGTTTACCTTAAGGAGTGCCTACAGAAGCGCTTACTACCACTGCTTACTACAAATGCCAAAAGTTGTTTAATAGTTTTTATTTTACTGTCTAAAATTTTCAAAAGGATCGGTCTACTGGGCGAATTTCTACAGCGTTTTTTCCGTGATGCAATTTGATGTGACACACCCTTTATCACCCAAAGTAGGGTTAGTTCCGAGTAGACCCTAGTGAAAATTGGAAAAAACATCACTGAAAATGTAAGAATATTTACTTGTATTCTAATGAAAAAAAAACTGAATTCAAATTAATAAATAACAGCTTTGAAGCTGCTAGATAAGCACGCTGAAAAACAGTGTTTTTGGGTCTTCGCGGTAACAAACTTCAAAGATTTTCATTCGCTAAGTTGCATCTATAACATCCGCTGGAGTATAGCTAAAACACTTCTGTTTTGAAGACATCGCTGATAGTCGCTGAAGGAGTTTCATTCAGTTATCACGGTCTGTGACGTTGATTGAGTTTAGTAGACACGACGTTAACAATTAAAATAGAGCTAACGTCGGACAGAATGTCGTCGAAACAGATTTTTTTTTTTTTTTTAGGCAGACTTATCTCACTTCTTAACTAGGCGAACCTAGCCAGAATTTTCACCTGCCCCCGGGCTTCTGAATGCCAAAGGGGGACTAGGCTCTGCGGAATGCACGTATCTGCATGCTCGTGCTGTTTTAGTCCTGACCGAGGAATTGTCGGACAATCGCGCAGGTGCTAAGGATGACCGACTTTTGGATGCCGGCCAATTCCTTCTCGATGTTCAACACCTTTAGCGCTTCCAGAAGTGTCTTCGGGATAATTCCAGTTCCAGAGAGAACGACTGGAACAATTCTTGGGACCTCCCTTAGCCCCCACAGTTCCTTGAGCTCCACGGCCAATGGTCGGTACTTGCAGATTTTGCGACCGTGGGTCTCCTCCAGATTCTGGTTCAGTGGAATAGCGACATCGATGATGGTGACTTTGCGGTCGCTCTTGTCGTAAACCATTATATCTGGGCGGTTGTGGTGGATCGAGAGGTCGGTCAGAACAGTGCGATCCCAGTACAGCTTGAAACGGTCATTTTCCAGGACAGGTGCAGGCAGGTACCGGTAGTTTGGTACGTTGTCTTCCAGTAGAGCACATTGGAGCGCCAGTTGTCGATGAACAATACGGGCCACGTTGTTGTGGCGCTCGGTGTAGGCTGCGTTGGCCAAAACGGGACAGCCTCCCATAATGTGCTCTATGTTTTCACCTGGTTGATGGCACATCCGGCAAATGTCATCAACGTCTTGATGCCAGACGTACCGCCTGCAGTTTCTCGTCGGCATTATCCTGTCCTGGATGGCTATCATGTCGGCTTCTACTACTGAAGAGAGTTCACCACGCGTTAGCCACAGATTAGATGCGGCCTTGTCGACGTGTGGCCGGTCCAGTTGATGGGGGTGGGCACCATGCACTGCCTTCTGCTTCCAAGCTGCAATCTTCTCCTCCACTGTCTGCAGATTGCAGTTGAGTTGGTACTCCGCTTGCGCCAAGTGCAGAGCGCTGTATCCTCTGTCGGCGGCGCAGACAGCCCGGTATAGCGCGTTTTGGTTGGCGCGTTCTGCGAAGTACTCGCGCAGTTGTTGTACCTGGGCAACACACAGTGCAGAAATGTCGACGATTCCATGTCCCCCTTCTTTGCGTGGTAGTGAAACTCTCTCCAGTGCCGATTGAGGATGGTGCATTCCGGCCTCTTTGAATGCTTTCCTCATCCTCCTCTCAAGGTCCTCTAGGTTAGTTTTGCTCCATTTGACTACACCAAAACTGAAGGTCAGCAGGGGAACCGCGAATGTGTTGATCGCGCGTACCTTGTTCCCCGCGTTGAGGAAAGTCCTCAGGACACAGTTCACTCGACTCAAGAACTTGTCTCGCAGCTCCGTCTTGATGTCGGAGTGGCGAATCCCGGTGAGCTGTCGGAATCCAAGATATTTATAGGATTCGCCACGAACCATGTCTCTTATAAACTCGCCGTCATAGACCTCGTAGCCTCCGGATTCGGTAAGTTGTCCTTTCAGCAGGTGGACACAGCGACACTTATCGAGGCCGAACTCCATACAGATGTCCCTGCTTATGTCTTCGACAACCCGGATAGCTACACCTAGACGCTGACGTGAATCAGCGTAGACCTTGAGATCGTCCATGTAAAAGGTATGGGTCACTTCTTCGTGGGCGCCGTCGCCATACCTTATTTTATAGCCATGACCGTTTCTATTGAGCGTCCTACTGAGGGGGTTCAGTGCCAGACAAAACCAAAGCGGGCTGAAAGAGTCGCCTTGGAATATCCCCCTCTTTATCTGCAGCGTTCTAGACTGCAACACATTTTCCCCATCACTAAGGTGCAGAGACGTGCTCCACTGCCTCATCGCATGCTGCAGGAACCTAACGACGACGGGATCAATTTTGTAGAGCTCCAATACCCGGACGAGAAACGAGTGAGGTATGGAGTCATAAGCCTTCCTGTAATCGATATAGGCCATGCTTAGGTTCCGCTGATTATAAACCGCCTGGCCGACTATGGTTGCGTCGATGATGGCCTGGTCTTTGCAGCCATGCGTATTTTTTCTGCATCCTTTCTGCTCTTCTGCGATGATATGGTGTTGTTCGCAGTGGGCAGAAACTTTGGCGGTTATGATGCTGCTTAATATCTTGTACAGACTCGATAGGCACGTTATCGGCCTGTACTTTGATGGGTTCAATGTGTTGCTGTCTTTCGGGAGGAGGAATGTGACGCCACGGGTGGCGAATTCAGGGAGGTTGTGTGGGTCACGTAGCACCTTGTTGAAGCACTCAGCTATCTTTTGATGTGCGACGGTCAGCTTCTTGTGCCAGAAGTTCTGAACACCATCGGGGCCCGGTGCTGCCCAGTTCCTCAGGTACCGCGAGGCTTCGCGGACATCGTTCTCTTCGACGACGATAGCTGGCATCTCTCCAATTTCACCACAACTCTCCTCCTCCCGTCTTAACCACATTTGCCCGTCGCGATGTTGTACTGGGGTCTCCCAAATACCAGCCCAGAAGTTCGTCACATCGCTAATATCTGGCAAACCTTCGCGGTAGTCGGGCTTCTCGTCGCTAATGTGGTCGTAGAACGCTTTTTCGTTATCTCTGAACATCCGATTTTGTTCCTGGCGCTTTGCAGAGTCAGAGTAACGTTTCAGCCGTTTTGTAAGGACGCTCAATTGCTGTACCAGTGTGTCGAGTTTTTCCGTCAGCTGGTGAGCTCCCAGCTGGCGAAGTTCAGTAGGCCGCACGATCACAGCAACTTGGCGACATAATTTCGCCGATCTGCTGCCTCTTTTGTACGCCATCAGTCTTCCAATTGCGGCGCGCTTGTTTAGGATCCGTTGCTCCAATCTCCTTCGCCATGGAGGCTCACGCCTTTCACGGAGATGTTGGAGCAGTCCGCCTCTTGGCCTAATACGGTATCCTAAACTTTTGGCGGTCGCCACAGCAGCACAGTAAACTTTCAGTTGCAGCTCCTCCATGTTCTCAGCATCAACCAAGTGCAGCGGAAGAACGTGCTCGTTCATGAGCTTTACTGCACTTGTCAGCCTGCGGGAATGCTGCAACTTCGGGATCCTGGGGCGCGACAAAGGGTCCGTGTCGCGGAACTGTGAGATCGCCTCGTCGTAATGGAAGACCAGATCACGTAGTAGTTGTTGATCTGGCTGTGGATCTTCCGGCTCAGGGGGTTGTTGTACTGTGGCCTCCACTGGTGCTGATTCGCGTGCCCCACTCGCGAATGAATTGCTCAGCCGTACTGAACTTCGTCTCGACACATCGCTTGCTCTGCTTGTTCTGGAGCTTAGTTCTCTCTGCACCTGCTGCTTGATCTCGTGGACTTGCGTTTGGGAGAGCATATTGTTGCGTACAATCGCTCTACGCCTCGCGTTCATCGCGTTTTGGTCAAGCCTCCCGACGAACTCTGGATACGCTTCCTCGAACATTGCGAGTATTCGAGGGCGACCGCTCATGTCCGTCTCCAAAGCAGTGCAGATGTAATAGGCGCGGATCACGAATTCATTCATTTCATGTGTCCACATGATCCGTCGCCTAGTAGTACCCACAAGTGTGGACGACTGTCGTCTGACAGTCGCAACACGCCTCGTAGGCGCAGCGTTTCGTTGGTGATGTCGATGGCTGCTGTTTCCGTGTGGCGGTAGCTCTTCGGGTTGAACCCGGCTGGTGGCCCGCTCTTGCACATCGCCCTCCAGCCGCTGGCCGCTCGCTCTTACGCCCGTTCCAGGACCAGCTCCAGTTCGGGGACCCCCTCCTCGGGCGATCGCATTCTGAGTATTCTTCGTGAACGTAGCTCCATTTTCTGGGTGTATCTCCTTTGCCCGGGAGACAGCGGGTTGGCAAGGCCTCCATGACCCGGGAGGCCTTCCCCGGGAGAGATATAGCGCTCTGACTCGCTCGCACCCCCTCACTTAGCCACTTTCGACACCCGTTCTCGGAGCCAAGACCAGGTGTGTGTTTCCAGTTCACGCCCGATCTAAAAATGTCGTCATATGATCTTCGTGGAGGCGTGAGATAGGAACATTTGAGACCAACAGGTAGGCTCCTACCCTAGTGTTGATCCCCATTTGAGAACCTTTTTTTTTTTTTTTTTTTTTTTATCTGTATTATAGTGACTTTCAACTCATTTGGCTGGTTCGTCACTTTTACTTCCATTTTTGGAAGAATGTCGGGAGTGAGAATTGAACTCGTGACCTTTAGCGTGAGAGGCATGGATGTTACCACTACGCCAGATCGCCTCCACGTCGAAACAGATTCGAAACGGCGGTACGTCGGCTAAGGAAGGAAATCGGAATTGTAAAAAGTGTACCCGTCCCGACAGCGCCGATAACATGGTGGGTTGCGATGCCTGTGAAACCTGGGAGCATTATCAATGTGCAGGTGCTAGTGAATCGATCGAAGCTGAAGATCGTAGCTGGAGGTGTGAACGCTGTAGAGCGAACACTGAAGCGAAAGGAGCAGCAAAATCAACGGTCTCCTTCAACGGAACTTCTATCAGCAAAGCTAGTCGGAAGTCTCAGCGAATAGAATTAAACCGAAACCTGGTAGGGCTGTCAGTGTCTGAGAAGGAGTCCACATTGGAAAAATTCTCAAAACTACCTCCAGCCATCATTGCGGATAGAGCGATGGGATCTATAGCTGTAGCAAAAACAACAAATCCCATACACTATCGTGATGTAGTTCCGATGTATACAATAAATAATCCTGCAGCTACGGATAATCCGGGCGTGATTTCTATCCCGAATGTTACACGCCTATCATCGAACTGTGTCGGTGCAACAGGGACAAGAATGAGCACTTCGGTAGCAGCGTCGAATAATTGTTTTGTTACGGAGACCAATACCATCTCTCATCCGCTGTTATGGCCACCAGGACCTGTAATTTCCGTCGCATCGATGCTCACAGGAATTACAACGTCAATATCCAGTCTACATCCCCGTTTGATATCGCGAGTCGCTCTCACTGCGTCAGCTAATCTTCCACCAGTCATAGAGACAATACCGCCGAGACAGAGTTCGTACGGGTCGGGAATGATATTCTACCTGGGCCTACAAACGCTCAGTTGGCGGCTCGGCAGGTTATGCCAAAGGAACTGCCGAAGTTCACCGGTGACCCTCGGGATTGGCCCATCTTTATCAGTTCATTTAAAAATTCAACAGAAGTATGTGGTTACACAGACGCTGAGAATTTGGCCAGGTTGCAGCGCAGTCTTGGAGGAAATGCCTTGGAAATTGTTAGGAGCCGTTTACTACTACCAGCTTCTGTGCCATACGTCTTGGAGACACTACGCAGATTGTATGGTAGACCAGAACTTCTTATTAATACGTTGCTCAAGCGGGTTCGTAATGTAACACCACCGAAATCCGATAAACTCCACTCCATCGTTGTATACGGATTGACGGTACAGAACTGGACCACGTCATTTTATCCGACATGGTTTTTCAACGTTCCAGCCGCTCCACACATGGGGGGACCCTGGGAACGTATGGTCAGATCGGTAAAAGTAGCTATGAGCACTATTACGGGCTGTTCTCGTCATCCAAGCGACGAAGTGTTGGAGACAATATTATTGGAGGCAGAAGGAGTTATTAATTCTCGACCACTGACGTACGTTCCCCTGGAAGTCGATAGTCAAGAGGCTCTAACACCAAACCACTTCCTCCTATATAGTTCAAATGGAATCAAACAGCCTGTGACGGTTCCGGTAGACGGCATGAGTGCTTTGCGAGACAGTTGGAAACTGGCTCAGCATATGGTAGATGGATTCTGGCGCAGGTGGGTTCGCGAATATCTGCTGATGTTAACACGACGAACGAAATGGTTCGAGTCAGTTAAACCGCTGAAACCAGGAGATGTGGTGATCGTGATAGACGATGACCAGAGGAATCGTTGGGAGAGAGGACGTGTTCTTGAGACGTTTCCAGGTAAGGATGGCCAAGTTAGACGAGTTAAGGTTCAGACTGCCAGAGGAGTGTTCGCCAGACCCGCTGTAAAGCTGGCCGTTCTGGACGTTATTAGATCGACCAGCGCTACGGATAAAGCATCGGAAACGGAAGTGATTCACGGGTCGGGGGATGTTGCGGGGAATACTGGGCACACTGCAGTGAAGTGAATTCACTGACCGTTCCCTCGAACAAGCTAAATGCGTGGAGAGAACAGGGAACAATTAGTATTTGGAATTGAAAACAAAACGAAGTGTCTGTATTTAGAAATCCATTTTATTAAAAATATTAGTAGAAACTTATAGTTATTTATAGTTGGAATCTGCAAGAAAAGTAGTGAGTACTTTATTATTACAATTATGGTTTGATTGATCAATTCAATTTATGTTTAGGTCATACTTACCATACTTACCTTCCTGCTATCACCCAAAGTAGGGTTAGAGCCGGGTAGACCCCAGTGAAAATAAGAAAAAACAACACTGAAAATGTAAGAATATTTATCTGTATTGAAATGAAAAAAAAACTGAATTCGAATTAATAAATTACAGCTTTGAAGCTGCTTGATTAGCACGCTGAAAAACTGTGTTTATGGGTCTTCGCGGTAACACTTTTGTGTGTAAAATAGAAGAGTCTTTTTTCTAGTTCATTGTTTTCTAAAACCACTTAAAGAACAAACGGCAATTAGCAGAACTCGAATATTTGTTACACACAACAACAATTTTGGCAAAAGATCACGGTGTGACTTTATTGGTCAGGCTGGCACCGGAAGTCCACTCCGGGACGCGATCCCACTACTGCTTACCGCGGAGACTTTTAGCTGCTGGTTTTCACCCCTCGCTCGGTCCATCTCTCTTTAGCCAACCTGAATGCATCGGGCTCCCCCGTTGCACCCATATTGACGGTTAGCTTAGTGCGGACGTCCCGTCAACATGGACTTACCCGGCACACAGTGGATCCCAACCTCAGGTCAGCCCGTAATCCGACCCGTGAGTAGCCACGTTACAGGTGATGCCAAGCACCCAGTCGAAAGCATCCAATGCGAAGGGCTGTTATGAATGGATGTTGTGTCTTTTTATGTTCATCGTTTTGAACTTGTATACATTCATTCATTCATACATTCAAACATGATCGTCTGTGTTACGAATTGCATTGCTAGAGTATGAATTGAAGCAACGCGAGAAAAGGAAAAGAACAAAATAAATTTTTGCTTCAATGCATTTTGTCATCCAAAGTGAACGAAATCTATTTCGGTGTGCTGATAAAAAGTTTATGTTCGTCATATAGAAGAAGTTGTTATGAAATGAAGTTGAGCTACAAACGATATTCGTTTAGCTATAGAAGAACATGTAGTGTTCAACAAAGAATTTGTAATTGTTTTAGAACAAAAAATCATTTTGATTATTGAATATTAATTCTAGAAAACTGAAACTAAGCTATGTACTGCAGCCGACGTTCCAATCGAAAAACGGTTGATTTTTCGACAATATAATGACAACAAGCACACCGTTCGCGTGGTCAAACAGTGATCCCAAGACAAAAACTTCAAGATAATGATCTGGTCAACCGAAAACTGATCCAACTAATATTCAAAATTTGTGGCATATCGTGAATCCAAAATCCTTTCTTAATTTCATTTGAAAATGAATAAAAAATTTCGTCCGAAAAAAGAATCACGCCCAAGCTATAATTGATTTTTCCACTAGCTTGCCTAAAATAATCGATAAATAAAAAAAAAAAATAAAAACTAAACTATATAATTGAGAACCAATAAACTCGCGCAAAAAAATTTTAAAAAAAAGAATGGCTCCAGAGAGGATCGAACTCACGACCTTCGCGTTATTAGCACGACGCTCTAACCAACTGAGCTATGGAGCCAGCGAGTTTACTCCTGCCAAAGTTGAAGTTTGTTGAGCAAGTTTCTCATTCTGTTGACCAAAATAGATTTATTTTCCTTTGAAAAAACAAACGAGTTTAAACAAAGCTTATGCTTCATTCATAGGTGTATGAGACACGATCGATTTTATTTTGTCCTCTTTCTTTTTCATGTTACCTCCATTCATACTCTAGCAATAAACCTTGCCTGTCGAAATTCGAAACGATGAACATAGCGAAACACAACATCATTCATAACAGTTGCTTTCGACTGGGTGCTTGGCATCACCTGTAACGTGGCTACTCACGGGTCGGATTACGGGCTGATCTGAGGTTGGGATCCACTGTGTGCCGGGTAAGTCCATGTTGACGGGACGTCCGCACTAAGCTAACCGTCAATATGGGTGCAACGGGGGAGCCCGATGCATTCAGGTTGGCTAAAGAGAGATGGACCGAGCGAGGGGTGAAAACCAGCAGCTAAAAGTCTCCGCGGTAAGCAGTAGTGGGATCGCGTCCCGGAGTGGACTTCCGGTGCCAGCCTGACCAATAAAGTCACACCGTAATCTTTTGCCAACTTTTAATTGGGTTCTTAAACGTTTGTTCTTCAATTGGTTTTGTTTCCAATGTGTCTAACTTTGGTCTATCAAATGATTTCAGCGATTTTATCTCAAAAATGGACCGCATGTATATTATATTTAATAATTAATGATTAGGCATCAGTTATCACGCAGTTTGTCATGTCATACTTTGTTTACAAAATTCGAAAACTTAACCCTCCTGTACTCGCGTGCAAAATCATAACACGTATACTCGCGCACGGTGTCACAGACCGAAAATTGAACTTCTCTGTAATGTTGCCATTGTGTATTTTTAGGCTTTATTGGCATTTATTTGAAGAAGAGGGTATGATTGAATGAAAAAACTCCGAAAAATATGTTTTCTTCGTCTTTATTATGGTTTAATAGCCATCTAATTCAGTCTCCTCAAAATAGAGTAATTTTTGATACTACAACACAAATAACGAAATTCGAATTTTTCTCTGTTATTAATTAAAAGTAAGCAACTGAATATAATTCATGGAAGTATAAAGAGCTCTAAAATAACAGTAAAACGTATTAATTGATTGTGGTTTCATTGGAGTAAAAATCAGAACATAGCATAACTGCATGCTCGAAACAAACATATTTTTTACATTTCATGCAATTGTTGCGTGTTTTTCGGGACTTTTATCGAAGAGAAGAATGTATAACGACCTTCTAGATAATTACCAGACGATAAAGGTTCTGGAATATAAAGTCTGTATAATTCTAATATTCTTTGTCTCTGTTTTCTTGGTAAACTAAGAATTAATGCCGTTTTTGGATTTTTTGGCATAAAAAGATGATGTAAAAGGATTTCTAGTAACTTTCTTTTATTTTTTATTTTTCTTGTTTTTATGTCGATATTGTCAATTATAAAAAAATATCCCCGAAACTGTTACTGTCAAAAATTAGCATAAGCTACCGATTAGTTTACTGTTCACAATTTTTCCACAAGTGAAATTCTATCACAAGTGTGTATATGTATGATCATTATATTTAGCGAATAACTATACGAATTTCAAACATTTATATTTTGCTTTTGAACGTATGAATCTAACGACGAATAGTTAATATATGGACCCGTTCAATTCTAACGGAGGATTTGTGATAGGTGGGCAATATAATCTTTCAAAAAAGGACTGTAGCTATCAAGCTGTGTATGCTTTTATTTTAATGTTTTTACATTTCTTATACGAGGGTCACTATTTATATTTCGGTAATTGGCAACACTGATGTCATGTGAGTCCATCTGACGGTTCCATCGTAAAGTTTGACATTTTTGACGATATACGTACTCAGAACATTTTGTCATACGGACGCTATTTGTTTATTTTATATTTAGTTGAAAGTTTGGTCTCGGCAAAAAAATGGAACTGAATCGTGAACATTTTCGTGCGATGATTTTTTACGACTTTCGACGTGGATTATCACAACAAGAGTGCGTCAATCAACTTAATTTGACTTTTGGCTATGAAGCTCCATCAAAAACCACTGTGTATCGCTGGTATAGTGAATTCAATCGTGGTTGTAGTTCGCTGTCCGACGAGTTTCGTGAAGGTCGTCCAAAATCGACTGTAGTGCCAGAAAACATCGATGCTGTGCACGAAATGATTAAGCAAGATCGTCATGTAACCTATTGTGAGATTGAGGCATCCCTAAGCATTAGTTCCACCAGCATATATGCGATTTTACATGAACACTTTTTTTTTTTTTTTACCCAAAATATATATTTTTATTAAGGCTCATATGGCGTCAACCTGACGGGGCCGGGAGTTCAATATTTCGACAATGTTTGCCTTATAACTATGTTAGTAATATGTAACCGATTACTCGCGGTTGGCTCGAGGTTAGTATTACAAGTGTTTTCGTAATTGTGATGTTGCTGTCTTCAATGATCTGTACCTGTGCCCGACACGGGATACTTCCTATTGGGATGCAGCTGACCATTAATCAGCAACGCCCCCTAGTCTGTACCCCATATCTAGCGTGGTGCGTCTTCTCGAGGAATCCAGGATAGAATGGTCACTAGCCGGCGCAATCATCAGCTCGTGTAGAGTTGTCATGAGCGGTACAACCTTTGGCTTTTGTTGAATAATCAGTGGACTGCACAACCTTCGGCCCGTGCATCTGTAAAGAGTGTGTGTATGTATTGCCGCGACTAAGTAAAAGTTTATAGATCGAATAGGAGGGATACGAAACAGGGACACAACGAAGGAAAAATCATTAAACGTTGACATCGGCGTTCCTGAGGAACAGGTATAGATGAAGCAGAAGATCAGGATCACGGCTACCTAAGATATCCCGGACGGGGATATCCGATTGTCTGCCTTTTGCTCTCAGTGCTCTAGAGAGCTGAGAACGAGCAGCATGGAACCGGATACACGACCAGACAATATGCTCGATGTCGTGGTAGCCATCGCCACAATCACAAAGATTGTTTGCTGCGAGCCCAATGCGATAGAGATGCGCGTTTAGGTTGTAGTGATTGGACATAAGCCGAGATATCACGCGAATGAAATCACGACCTACATTCAATCCCTTGAACCATGCCCTCGTCGAGACCAATGTAATCAACGACCGAACTCATCTTCACTCCACATGCGCTGCCAACTTACGAGCGTGTACTGACGTGGAATGTGGAAAAATTCATTATAAGCAATTTGCCTTTCAAAAAGTGTGCCTTCTAAAGCGCCCACCTTAGCTAGCGAGTCCGCTTTCTCATTCCCCGGAATCGAGCAATGAGAGGGAACCCATGCTAAGGTAATCTTGAATAATTTTTCGACCAAAACACTCAATAGATGTCTTATTCTTGTTAGGAAATAAGATGAGCGTTTATCAACTTTCATTGAGCGGATTGCCTCTATTGAGCTGAGACTGTCTGAAAAAATAAAATAGTGGTCGATGGGCAATGTTTCAATGATCCCTAATGCGTAATATATCGCACCAGTTCAGCGACATACACGGAACAAGGATCTTTGAGTTTGAAAGAGGCACTGGAATTTTCATTGAAGATGCCGAAGCCAGTAGACCCGTTTATGCATGAACCGTCAGTAAAGAACATTTTATCAGATCTAACTTTCCCATATTCTGCCGAAAATATCTCCGGAATGTAATCGGAGCGTAGATGATCTGGGATTCCATGGATCTTTTGTCGCATGGACAGATCAAAATTGACAGAGGAATTGCAAAAGTATGGGAAGCAAACTTGGTTGGAGATGCCCGGTGAAGGGTGCACTTCATGGGTAAGGTACTCATGGTATAGAGACATAAAACTTGACTGAGGAGTCAGTTGGAGTAGATTTTCGAAGTTATCAATCACCAATGGATTCATGATCTTGCAACGAATGAGAAATCTGGAGGATAATTCTGTGAACCGAAGAGTAAGCGGGGGTACTCCTGCCAAAACTTCGAGACTCATCGTATGTGTCGAATGCAAACACCCCATGGCTATACGCAAGCAACGATATTGTATTCTCTCCAGCTTGAGAATATGAATCCTGGCAGCTGATCGGAAGCAAAAACTGCCATATTCTAACACTGATAATATCGTTGTTTTGTATAACTGAATGAGGTCTC
This sequence comes from Toxorhynchites rutilus septentrionalis, assembly GCF_029784135.1. Taxonomy (NCBI): domain Eukaryota; kingdom Metazoa; phylum Arthropoda; class Insecta; order Diptera; family Culicidae; genus Toxorhynchites; species Toxorhynchites rutilus. Next base: position 112,011,182 of record NC_073746.1, read on the forward strand.
CTGGATGGGCACCCCACCATGTTCCGGTTATTGTTTGGAGAAAATTGATTCTTTGCTGGCATTTCTGTTTCAAATACGCAATGTGTATTCCCCAGGTACATTTAGAGTCAAAATATACTCCAAGGTATTTGAAAAACATCGAGTGCTTGATCGTTTTGCCGGATAGGTGAAGCTGGAATTGGGCGGGTTCGTGCTTCCTAGAAAAAAGGACCATTTCAGTTTTCTCCGTAGAGAATTCGATACCCAGCTTGAGAGCCCACGTGAACAGGTTGTTCAGGGTATCTTGCAAGGAATTTTGCAGAACGGCGGGATTAGTACCCGTGATGGAAATAACTCCATCGTCTGCAAGTTGTCTCAACGTGCAATCTCTAGTTAGACAATCATCTATATCATTGACGTAAAAACTGTACAAGAGGGGGCTTAGGCAGGAGCCTTGTGGGAGGCCCATAAAACTGTAACGAGAAGATTTCAAGCTGCCATGATTGAAAAACATGTGCTTTTCTGAGAGTAAATTGTACAGGAAATTATTCAGAATTGGTGAAAGTCCACGATTATGAAGTTTCTCTGAGAGAATTTCCATGGAAACTGAATCAAATGCCCCTTTGATATCGAGAAAAACGGAAGCCATTTGTTCTTTGCGAGCAAATGCGATTTGGATTTCAGAAGATAGCAGCGCGAGACAATCGTTCGTCCCTTTACCTCGGCGGAAGCCAAACTGCGTATTTGACAGCAAATTGTTCGTTTCAACCCACTTGTCCAAACGAAGTAGAATCATTTTCTCTAACAATTTACGAATACAGGATAACATTGCAATCGGCCTATACGAATTGTGATCGCAAGCCGGCTTGTTGGGTTTTCGTATGGCTATCACTCTCACTTGTCTCCACTATATTCAGCTCCAGAAACTATATATATTCACTATATTCAGGACTATATTCACTATATTCAGCTCCAGAAACTTGTTGAACAAGTTCAGCAAACGATGTTTTGCCAAGTCGGGAAGATTCTTCAATAAGTTGAATTTAATCTTGTCCGACCCCGGAGCTGAATTGTTACATGAGAGAAGTGCAATTGAGAATTCTACCATCGAAAAATTCTCATAATCGCCTTGGAGCGGAATGTCGCGTACGACGTTTTGTGCAGGAACGGAATCGGGACAAACCTTTCTTGCAAATTTGAAAATCCAACGGTCAGAGTATTCCTCACTTTCATTTGTATGGTTCCGGCCACGCATTCTCCTAGCCGTATTCCAAAGAGTGCTCATAGCTGTCTCCCTTGACAAACCATTGACGAACTTCCGCCAATATCCACGCTTTTTTGCTTTAATCAAACCTTTTAGTTTGGCTTCTAGAGCTTGGTACTTTCGAAACCATTCCACTAATCCAGTTTTCCTGAATTTTTTGAAAGCGGATGATTTTTCAAGGTCTACCTTTGAGCACTCCTTGTCCCACCAAAGTGATGGAGGACGACGTCGGAAAGTGGTAGCAGGAACACGTTTCTTTTGAGCTTGAAGTGCGCTTTCGTAAATCAAACTCGATATAAAGTTATACTCTTCGAGTGGAGGAAGTTCATGCATTGAAACAAGTGCTTCAGATATTATTTCTGCAAATTTTCTCCAGTCAATATTTTTCGTGAGGTCATACGCAATATCGACTGACTCACGAGAACCTGATTCATTGGCGATCGATAAAATTATTGGCAGGTGATCACTACCGTGGGGATCTTGGATTACCTTCCACGTGCAATCCAGGGATAATGAAGAAGAGCAAAGTGATATGTCTAGCATACTTGCCCGTGCAGGAGGGTTGGCTATCCTAGTTGCTTCCCCTGTATTTAAAACTGTCATGTTGAAGTTGTCGCACAGATCATAAATCAACGTGGCACGGCTGTCATCATAGTATGACCCCCATGCTGTTCCATGGGAGTTGAGGTCACCTAAGATTAGCTGCGGCTCCGGCAATGCCGCGATGATATCAAAAAACTGATGGCGGCCGACCATGGTTCTTGGAGGAATATATATCGAGGCAATGCAGAAGTCTTTGCCATTGATTTGTGTCTGGCAAGCGACAACTTCAATGCCTATCATCGATGGGAGAGTGACTCTATAGAAGGAGTGACATTTTTTGATCCCCAAAAGTACGCCACCAAACGAGTCATTTCGATCGAGGCGAATAATGTTGAAATCGTGGAAATTCAGCTCGTCGGCTGAAGAAAGCCATGTTTCACAGAGGGAAAATACATCACAGTTAGAATTATGAACTAAAAATTTAAATTGATCTAGTTTAGGGATGATGCTTCTGCAATTCCATTGTATTACAGTGGTCAAATCCTTGACCTCTTGCACTGAATCAGGCATCGAGGGAAATGAACGCTGCTAAAAAACCACATTTTTCTTTCAAAAATGTTCTCACAATCGGAAGCAAACATAATACTATGCTTTTAAGAGGGTCATTTATATTTAGAGCATTTAAAATGTTGTCCACCAGGTCAGAAAGCGCAAGCAAACCAGATTGTGGCTGTTGCCTCGACCGCGAAAATGGAACAGACCGGGTGGGTGCTGCTCCGGGAAGTGTTGAGGACCCCTGGTGCGTGGAAGAACAGCTTAAACCAGGAGGTACTTGCTTCGGTCTATTCTCAGCACGTTCAATTCGAGTTTTCATTCCAACTTGGGAAGTTTCTGTCGTCTTTCTGGGGAGTGAAGGAAAAGAAGTAATTTTTCTTTTCCTGACGGCACCCTGCGATGTACCGGAACTTCCTGCATTGGGAGCGTCAGCAACAGGCTCGTCGTTCTGCAGAATGGAGTAGGGATTGTCCTGAGTCGTTGGAACGGAACTCTTAAGCATTTCTGCATAAGTCCGCTTGGAACGTTCCTTTAAGGAACGCTTGATTTTTTCCCCTCGTTGTTTGTACACCGGGCATTGAATAATATCATGAGGAGTCCCGCCGCAATGAAGACACTTGTGCTCTTTCGCGCAAGGATTCTCATCATGGCTCTCTCCACAATCTGCGCAACGTTTTTTATTGCAACAATAGGCGGCCGTGTGACCGAGTTGCATACATTTATTGCATTTCATTACCCGGGGTACAAACAACCGAACAGGTAAACGAAGTGCACCTATTGCAACGTAGTTTGGAAGGGCGGAACCCTCAAAAGTCACACGAAAAGAGTTTGTCCGATTGAGAACCCTTTTGTCATTTTTTTGTGACACAGATTTCAGTCGATCGCATGCAAGAATCTTCACAGTTTTTAGTGAAGAGTTCTTGAAGCGACCGACACCATCGATAATCTCTTTTCGAGTCAAACCCTTTTCGGTTATTACGCCGTCTATTTCGACGTTGCAACAGGGCACGTATACGCGATACTCAATCGCAAAGAGGTCGCAGCGCGTGATTTCGTTCGCTTGGGTCCTGCTTGAGACGACAACTCGTAGTTTGTCTGGCCCCATCCGTGTAATCTCGGTAACTGCAGAAAACTTCTGAGTAAGTTCCTTCGAGATACGAATGACATTGAGAGGTTTAGATTTTCGTCTAAAGTATACAATGAATGGGCCTTTGGAGCCTTCATGGTATTCTTTTGGACGAAAATCCTGTTTTTCGTCAATGTCCTCATCTTCGGAACTTCCTACTTCATATACAGAAGTTTCTTCCTCAACTTCTGCTAAAATCTTCCTGCTCTTCAGGAGGAGGATCGGTATCGGAAATATTCAATGGCGTCGATGGGGGATCCTTCCCGCCCTCAGCCATATCAAAAAAATCGGTCAACTGTTCGATATGAACAGAATATAATGATAATCAAAATAAATAAATGAGTGAAAAAAATATTTTTTATAGGATTATGATGCGAATATTAAATTCAATTTATTTTATGTTAAATAAAATGATAAAATGAAAAAAAAAAAATTCCAATAAAAGTTCAACGGTATATAAGAAATAATGATCACCCCTAATGCCAACGTTTGCCGATTTGGTTAACACAAAGTTGAACAATGGTGTAAATCGTGCACAGAAGGTAGAAGGAATGATAGGGAAACAAAAGAAAAATAAATTTCTACTTGCCGCGGCTGTGTGGCGTGTGTGATGAATGTGTCTGATTTGGATCCTCAGCGCGCACCACTTTAAACTTCGCTCCACTCGCAAGCGCAACCGGTGAAAAAGAACACTATTATTCGATGTGAAAAAAACACCTTTGTTGGATCGATTAAAAACTTGTCCGATCTGCTTGCGAGTTGTCGAACCAATGAACACTTAGTTGTGCGAAAATTATGTTCACGTTGGATCCCACATAATTTGACAATCGCTCAAAAAAAAAGGCTCGTATCGATTGGAATAAATGCTTTGAAAATTGGTTTAAGTGCATGCAAAAGTGTATCGATCATCGTGGCGAGTACTTTGAAAAACAATAAAAATATATTCGCAGCTTGACTATTTGTTTTTGTTCCTATTCCCGAAATATAAATAGTGACCCTCGTATCTAAACACCAAGATAATGATGTGTTCGCAGAATGTTCCAAAAGTTAAAGCTTCGAAATGATGCATATCCATCTCCATGCGTTGATATTTAACAAAGTTACAGAATTACAAAAATCACCTCAAAATTTCGACTTCGCACCCATATGACCAATTTAAATTAATGTCATTTAATTCGGGGCTCACATCTGAAGCTATGCATCGCTGCCCAAGGTGCCACTTTGGAACGAGTTGACTTCCTGAAACTCTCCATCTCAAAACACTTTATAACGAACTAGCTGACCCGGCAAACTTCGTCCCACCCAAAATATATTTTTTGTTATCAATACCTCCAAACATTCACGTTTTCTTACTTACGATCATGCGTCCAATCGCCGAACTGTGCATTGGTTCATCTTTTAATTGACCATATGGGAATTTAATTTTCCGAATTTTCCCTTTTTCCTTCAGAGTTTTCCGAAAATTGTCATGTTTAGAGGGGTGTCATACCATTATAGAAACATTTCTCATACCCAAAAACCCTCACTTCCCAAATTCTGCTTGATTAACTCTCGAGCTATGCAGAAGTTTGTGTTTCATTTGTATGGCAGCCCCCCTTAGAGAGGGGGAGAAGTGTATTCACCATAGAAACGTTTCGTGCCCCGTAAAACCTTCACATGCCAAATGTGGCTCCATTTGCTTGATCAGTTTTCGAGTTCTGCAGAAATTTGTATTTAATTTGTATGATAGCCCACCCTTGGAGAGCGGGAGGAGTGTCTAACCACCTTAGAAGCATTTATTGCATCCTAAAACCACCACATGCCAAATTTGTTTTCGTTTGCTTGATTCATTCTCGTGTAATGCAGAAATTTGTGTTTTGATTTGTATGGCACCCCCCACCCTTAGAGAGGGGGGTGGAGAGTCTAACCATCATAGAAACATTTATCGCACCCTAAAACCTCCACATGCCAAATTTGGTTTCATTTGCTTGATTAATTCTCGTGTAATGCAGAAATTTGTGTTTCATTTGTATGGCAGCCCCCCCTAAGAGAGGGGGGAGGAGTATCTAACCACCATAAAAACATTCATTGCACTCTAATACCACAATATGCTCAATTTGGTTTCATTTGCTTGAAAAATACTCGAGTAATGCAGAAATTTGTGTTTCATTTGTATGGCAGCTCCCCCATAGAGAGGGGGATGGAGAGTCTAACCACCATAAAAACATTTATTGCACTCTAATACCTCAATATGCCCAATTTGGTTTCATTTGCTTGATTAATTCTCGTGTAATGCAGAAATTTGTGTTTCATTTGTATGGCAGCCCCCCCTAAGAGAGGGGGAGGAGTATCTAACCACCATAAAAACATTTATTGCACTCTAATACCTCAATATGCCTAATTTGGTTTCATTTGCTTGAATAATTCTCGAGTAATGCAGAAATTTGTGTTTCATTTGTATGGCAGCTCCCCCATAGAGAGGGGGATGGAGAGTCTAACCACCATAAAAACATTTATTGCACTCTAATACCACAATATGCCCAATTTGGTTTCATTTGCTTGAAAAATACTCGAGTAATGCAGAAATTTGTGTTTCATTTGTATGGCAGCTCCCCCATAGAGAGGGGGATGGAGAGTCTAACCACCATAGAAACATTTATTACAGCTTAATACCTCAATGTGCCCAATTTGGTTTCATTTGCTTGACTAATTCTCGTGTAATGCAGAAATTTGTGTTTCATTTGTATGGCAGCCCCCCCTAAGAGAGGGGGGAGGAGTATCTAACCACCATAAAAACATTTATTGCACTCTAATACCACAATATGCCCAATTTGGTTTCATTTGCTTGAAAAATACTCGAGTAATGCAGAAATTTGTGTTTCATTTGTATGGCAGCTCCCCCATAGAGAGGGGGATGGAGAGTCTAACCACCATAGAAACATTTATTACAGCTTAATACCTCAATATGCCCAATTTGGTTTCATTTGCTTGATTAATTCTCGTGTAATGCAGAAATTTGTGTTTCATTTGTATGGCAGCCCCCCCTAAGAGAGGGGGGAGGAGTATCTAACCACCATAAAAACATTTATTGCACTCTAATACCACAATATGCCCAATTTGGTTTCATTTGCTTGAAAAATACTCGAGTAATGCAGAAATTTGTGTTTCATTTGTATGGCAGCTCCCCCATAGAGAGGGGGATGGAGAGTCTAACCACCATAGAAACATTTATTACAGCTTAATACCTCAATATGCCCAATTTGGTTTCATTTGCTTGATTAATTCTCGTGTAATGCAGAAATTTGTGTTTCATTTGTATGGCAGCCCCCCCTAAGAGAGGGGGGAGGAGTATCTAACCACCATAAAAACATTTATTGCACTCTAATACCTCAATATGCCCAATTTGGTTTCATTTGCTTGATTAATTCTCGTGTAATGCAGAAATTTGTGTTTCATTTGTATGGCAGCCCCCCCTAAGAGAGGGGGAGGAGTATCTAACCACCATAAAAACATTTATTGCACTCTAATACCTCAATATGCCTAATTTGGTTTCATTTGCTTGAATAATTCTCGAGTAATGCAGAAATTTGTGTTTCATTTGTATGGCAGCTCCCCCATAGAGAGGGGGATGGAGAGTCTAACCACCATAGAAACATTTATTACAGCTTAATACCTCAATATGCCCAATTTGGTTTCATTTGCTTGAATAATTCTCGAGTAATGCAGAAATTGGTGTTCCTTTTGAATGGCAGCTTCCCCCCCCCCATAGAAAGGGGGATGGAGAGTCTCACTACCATAGAAACATTTATTACACCCTAAAACCTCAATATGCCCAAATTGGTTTCATTTGCTTGAATAATTCTCGAGTAATGCAGAAATTTGTGTTTCATTTGTATGGCAGCCCCCCCTAAGAGGGAGGGGAGGAGTATCGAACCACCATAAAAACATTTATTGCACTCTAATACCTCAATATGCCTAATTTGGTTTCATTTGCCTCAATAATTCTCGAGTAATGCAGAAATTTGTTTTTCATTTGTATGGCAGCTCCCCCATAGGGAGGAGGGTGGGGAGTCTAACTACCATAGAAACATTTATTACACCCTAATACCCCAATATGCCTAATTTGGTTTCATTTGCTTGAATAATTCTCGAGTAATACAGAAATTTATGTTCCATTTGTATGGCAGTCCCCCCTTAGAGAGGGGGGTGGAAAGTCTAAGCACCATAGAATCATTTATTACACCCTAAAACCTCCATGTGCCAAATTTTGTTACATTTGCTTGATTGATTCCCGAGTAATGTAGAAATTTTTGTTTAATCTGTATGGCAGCCCCCGGCCCCAAAAACCCCTACATACAAATTTTCATGTTGATCGGTTCAGTAGTTTCCGAGTCCATAAGAATCAGACAGACAGACAGACAGACATCCATTTATATATATATATATATATATATATATATATATATATATATATATATATATATATATATATATATATATATATATATATATATATATATATATATATATATATATATATATATATATATATATATATATATATATATATATATATATATATATATATATATATATATATATATATATATATATATATATATATATATATAGATAAGCTTTCCACTGGAGGAAATGAATTTGTAAAACAAAATAATTCCGATACATATTTTCTATGTCATGTGTTCAAATGCATTTTACGTACCCTGGAATTTGGGCAATTGCAATGTATTGCAAATCGTGTAGAATAACAAACGAGCAATTCATAATGTTTTGTTACAGCGCTCCTAATTAGGTCTCGCTCGATTGAATTAAACAGTCCTGCTGACAAAAGAGACAGCCAATTAATTATAATAATATTCTAATGTAATGGGGCAATGAGTCAGCACAGTACTTACGAACCCTAGCAACGACCAATCTGTAATGTCCCAAGGGACCAATAATGCTGCGATTCGATGCTCGGAATAAATTACATTACATACAGCTCATTTCACTTCTATAAATGGATATCAATACAAGACTTCCAACAACGCACAAAATAATGTGTGCCTAACACTGCCACCGCAGCCGCATAATAATTCGATGTTTGACTACTGCTATATGTTAAACATAATTCATGTCAATTCAAATTACGGTTCTCGACATGAGCGCGTTCAACTTCGAACACAAATTCATTGCTCTTGTTTGAACACGAAGCCATATTAACCTTTACGTTGCGTTGTTTTGGGTTACGCGTAGATTGTTCTATCCATCTCGAAGAGCTCGGAAAACACAGAGTTCAGTCTCACTTGTTCATTCATAGATCGATTCCAAATCAACCATCCATAGTCCGGACACGCGAAGGTTAATCCCACTCGCGAGCCAGTTAATATTTGTTGTTTTGTCAATCGATTATGCTAATGTGGGGTTGAATAATCTAACGAACGATAAGCGTTTGATTAGCTTGACCTGTTTGGCCCGGCCACTGACTGACTGCTCTGGGTTCCCTCCGAGTATCGGATATCGGACAGTGCTCTAATTTCGAATCGCCATCGCCGTCACTATCGTTTGGGCTTTAACGGTGGAACCCTTCTAATTAGTGCGCTCCGATCGATCACCAGGCGAACCCTAGCGTTTCAAAGTCGGCATGTCGGAAGCGGCGGAAGGTATTTTAATTTAATTTAAAATTCTCACACAACCACGGCACATGTGAACGCATTCTGAAGGTATTGACGCAGGGGGAATCCCGCGGTGCGGCCACAAATAGCTGTGGAACTGAGCATGGATCGTGAAACAAAGTATCGCACTCGATTTGGCCGCCGTGTGGCAAAACGGGATATTATGCTCGTGGGACCACTATCGGACGGTGACCCAACTCGGGCGGTGGAGTTCCGCGGTCAAATAGCTTTTAGGGAGGTGAATGTTTTTTTTTCTTGTTGCTCGATGCAGATGTTATATAACATCCCACGAGTGTCCAGTCATCGATTTAGCATTCCTGCCACCGATCGACTCGGCATATCACGCTCACGTGCCGTATGGTTTCCAATTACTGTTTTAGCTCTCGCGTCTCGGATGACTTTTTACTTATTCATCGTGTGTATGTCGACAGTTTATTTATTATGCTGCTGCTATGCTGTTTCTTGGACGGCGATATGCATACGGTTGGATACACATGGAACCGAAACGACTGCGGGTAGTTATTATGTGCTGTGTAAGGCAACAAGCCTTGAAGGCAGCGACCAGCGACCGATAGGAAACAATTCGTTGGCATTTAGACGTTGTGTGGTGACAGGCAAATGTTGCCTCGCCGGAGAATTGGAAGGTTTTGAGCTCACTCTGGGAGGCAAAATACGGCAGCAAGTACTTCAGTGGCTTCCTAACTCATGATGGTGAAACAATAGGATAACCGTCTTTGATGAATCTATGGTTGGTTACTAAAAAGTTTCTCGAGCACAATGTAAATAGACAGAGTAAACCTTTTCTGTCACGTGGAATTGTATTTCTAATAATAGTTGCTAAATAGTCAAGTGAGACACATGTGTCCCGAAGCCGAATACTAGACGTGACAAGGAAAAACTTAATATACTAAACTCAATCAACAGTTGGGACAAGGCTTATTCGTTCAATGAACTTCAAATAAAATCTTAGATTGATGTTGACATTTATTCATACATTCACGTATTTATACGATAGCTTTGATTTAAATCGCTGCGGAAGTCATTGTATAAATTGCTTACCGTTCTGAATCATATTACGGACACTCTGTAACAATAACTTTGAATGCTTAATGTCCTGATGATGTAACTAAAGGGTTACTCTAAAGAATCAATTATGATATTAATTTTATAGTTATATTATCATCAGGGCATTCAGCATTTCAAGTTGTTACTACAGAGTGTCCGAAATATGAAGCTGTCTGAAATATGATTCAGGACGGTACATCACATCTTTCGGTACATTTCTCTTTCCTTTCATCACATCTTTCATTGAATTAGTTTTCTGGAAAATTTCTTCTGATTGGGTATGTGAATATGCTTCCACTGCAGCTACAACATCGAAGTGTGAAGCCATGCGCCAAGAAGAGTGATAGCCATACGAAACCCCAACAAGTCGGCTTGCGATCACAGTTCATATAGGCCGAGTGCAATGTTATCCTGTATCCGTAAACTGTTTGAGAAAATGATTTTACTTCGTTTGGACAAGTGGGTTGAAATGAACAATTTGCTGTCGAATACGCAATTTGACTTCCGCCGGGGTAAGGGGACGAACGATTGTCCCTTTGTGATTGTGATCTGTCCATACGACAAAAAATCCATGGAACTCCAGATCATCTACGCTCCAATGTTATTCCGTCGAGATTTTCGGAAAAATATGGGAATGTTAGATCTGATAAAATGTTCTTTCATTCATAAACGGGTCCACTGGCTTCGGCATTTTCAATGAAAATTCCAGTGCCTTCCAGTTCAAACTCAGAGATCCTTGTTCCGTGTATGTCGCTGAGCTGGGTGCGATATATTATACTCTAGGGATCATTGAAACACTGCCCATCGACCACTATTTTATTTTTTCATACAGTCTCAGCTCAATAGAGGCAATCCGCTCAATGAAAGTTGATAAACTCTCATCTTATTTCCTAACAGGAATAAGACAACTGTTGAGTGTTTTGGTCGAAAAATTATTCGAGATTACCTTTGCATAGGTTCTCTTTCATTGCTCGATGAGAGGGACTGAGAAAGCGGACTCGCTAGCTAAGGTGGGCGCTTCAGAAGGTACACTTTTTGAAGGGCAAATTGCTTATAACGATTTTTTTCACATTCCTCGTCAGCACTCACTCATAAGTTGGCAGCGCATGTGGAGTGAAGATGAGTTCGGTCGTTGGTTGCACACGATTATCCCTAAGTGCATGGGACGAGTGCATGGTTCAAGTGGTTGAATGTAGGTCGTGATTTCATTCGCGTGATATCTCGGCTTATGTCCAATCACTACAACCTAAACGCGCATCTCTATCGCATTGGACTCCCACCAAACAATCTTTGTGATTGTGGCGATGGCAACCACGACATCAAGCATGTTGTCTGGTCGTATATCCGGTTCCATGCTGCCCGCTCTCAGCTTTCCAGAGCATTGAGGGCACTAGGCAGACAATCGGATATCCCAGTCCGGGATATCTTAGGTAGCCGTGATCCTGATCTTCTGCTTCATCTATACCTGTTCCTGAGAAACGCCGATGTCAACGCTAAATGATGTTTCCTTCGTTATGTCCCTGTTTCATATCCCTCCTATCCGATCGATAAACTTTTACTTAGTCGAGGCAATACATACACACACTCTTTACAGATACACGGGCCGAAGGTTGTGCAGTCCACTGATGATTCAACAAGAGCCAAAGGTTGTACCGCTCATGACAACTCTACACGAGCTGATAATTGCGCCGGCTAGTGACCATTCTATCCTGGATTCCTCGAGTCGAGAAAGACGCACCACGCTAGATATGGGGTACAGACTAGGGTGGCGTTGCTGATTAATGGTCAGCTGCATCCCAATAGGAAGTATCCCGTGTCGGGCACACGTACAGAGCATTGGAGACAGCAACATCCCAATTACGAGAACACTTGTAATACTAACCTCGAGCCGACCGCGAGTAATCGGTTACATATTACTAACATAGATAATAAGAAAAACTGTCAAAATATTGAACTCCCGGCCCCGTCAGGTTAACGCCATATGAGCCTTGATAAAAATATATATTTTGGAAAAAAAAGCTACAACATTTTTGGTCCATCTTTCAATCAATTTATGGATTGAAATTAGGCGTACGGAGGTTTTCGAAGATGCTGAATCTATTTTTGAGTCATTTTGGATATGAACCCCAAAGCAAGGGCAGAGGGAGGGGGTAAAATTTTAAAATTTCGGAAAAACACGTGTGGGATGTCTAAATATATGTTTTCAAACTTCCTGAACACGTTTTCAATATTCATTTTATCCAAAACCCAAAAGCGGGTGCAGGGGATGAAATTACGAAATTTTCGAAAAAACGCGTGTGAAGTATCAAAATATTTATGTCAGTTTTTCGCAAAGTGGTCAGAAGTGGCCAGAAGTCATAAAGGGAAAGTGTAGAGGGGATCCTAAGAAAGATATTTTGTTATAGAAAACTTTGGAGATATTTGGAGAATTTTTTGTAGGTCTACTTTTGTATAAATTCAATGTGAAAAATGTACTTACTTTCAAACACTCAATTCACAGCTTCAAAACTTTTTAAACTAAAAACGGAATACAAATTCGAAATCAGCATATAATTCTCTATCCAGGACACCATCACAATTTTTTTTAACGTATTTTGTAGCACTGGTGTAAAATTTGAAAAATCGCTACACTGCTGCTGCTTCACTGCATAAAACACTACGTTGCCACGTCGTTATCACGACGAAAACCATCACGGACACTGTTGCCATATGTGATACTAGATGCCTTGAAGGTTATAGAACAAAACTAGACCATCCATTCGGTCAGGCATTGTTGTTCATTTTTTCTATTTAATGCCACCTAGAATTTCTGAGGGACCACTGTGCGTCATCCAAATACGGGTGAGATATAGATGGCACTTTTCACGTTCAAACGGAATAGGATTTTCAAAAGGAATTTGATGGAGTTATTTGATTAAGAAATCAAAAACATTAAAACATTTTTTTAAACTATAAGTTTTAATGATAACTAGCTAACTCGGCAAACTTCGTCTCGCCTAAAATTTATTTTTTGTTATCACATCCATGTTTTTTTCCACTTTCGAACGAAGATCAATTTCGTTAGCGCAAACATCAAATGGACTAATAACGCTTGTCAATATGTAATTGTAGAACATATGCGAATTGAATTTTTCGAACTTTTCTATTTTTTTTCAAAGTTTCCGAAAATTTTCAATTGTCATGTTTGATTGAAATAAGTGTATTATTTTCATGGGACCCCCTCTCCATTCCAGAGGAGGGAGGGGTGTCATACCACCATAGAAACATTTCTCGTACCCAAAAACCCTAACATCCCAAATTTGGCTGAATTTGCTTGATTATTTCTCGAGTTATGCAGAAGTTTGTGTTTTATTTATATGGCAGCCACCCCTTAGAGAGAGGGGAGGAGTGTCTATTCACCATAGAAACATTTCGTGTCTCCTAACATCTTCACATGCCAAATTTGGCTCCATTTACTTGATTAGTTTTCAAGTTATACAGAAATTTGTGTTTCATTTGTATGGCAGCCCCCATACAAATGAAACACAAAGGGGAAGGAGTGTCTATCCACCATAGAAACATTTTATGCACCGTAAAACCTTTACATGCTAACTCTGGATCTGTTTGCTTGATTAGTTCTTGAGTTATGCAGATATTTATACTTTAGTTTGGCAGCAATTTTGACCTCATCAAAATTGGAGAAGTGCTGGTCAACCAGGCCATATTGCATCGATCGAAAAAGGTAGTGTTCGGACGGAGCAATGTCTGGAGAATACAACGGGTGGGGTAGGACCTCCTATTTCAGCGTTTCCAAGTATGTTTTGACCGGTTTCGTGACATGCGGCCGTGCATTGTCGTGCTGCAAAATAACTTCATCGTATCTTTGCTCGTACTGTGGCCGTTTTCCCTTCAGTGCACGGCTCAAACGCATCAATTATCGTCGGTAGAGGTCCCCCGTAATGGTTTCTTTCGGTTTTAGCACTCTCGTTGGTACCAAATTCGACATATTCGAAGTGGCAAAAAACTATGTTGTTTACGCTTCAACTTTTAGACATATACTGAAAAAGACGCGCAATGACAACAAATGTCTGGAAATTTGATTCATTGGAATAATAATCAAGTTACGCCATCTGTTGTGAAACCGAAGAAACTTACCGATACACCTAATACAACAACAACAACAACAACAACAACAAATTATTGAAATCACAAAAATCTATAAATATGGGTACTTGCTTGAAATCATCTTAGTAATGACTAATATGCGTGTGGTGCAAGACATGGTTAGCAAAGCAAGATTGTCGTTCGCTTTGTGCACAACGTCTACGATCAACTTGTATGTAGCGCAGCCAAATATTCAGCACAAGAAGCAATCACGCAAAAGCGTTGCAAAATTTTTGACGTAGGACTACGTCTTACATTAAGGGTGCCAAATCAGAAAACAGGTCACGTTTTTATGAAATAAAGTTAACGTTAATAACAATTTTTGCTGCGAACGGATTTTAACGATTTGCATATATATTTGGATGTTGGTGAGCGAAATTACCAATCGAGGCACCCCTCAACTTAATGTATCGTCATCATCGCGTGGTATGCAATGCAAGAAAGATTGCTACCAACAAAATCAGTATATATACTGGTATCATTCTATTATTCATCAACACACTTTTGGAATACTGGAATCAGTTAGAGAAATCGAGAAAGTTTTTTTTTGTATTATTGAAATTCTTTTTTTTTTTTATCTGTATTATAGTGACTTTCAACTCATTTGGCTGATTCGTCACTTTTACTTCCATTATTGGAAGAATGTCGGGAGTGAAAATTGAACTCGTGACCTTTAGCGTGAGAGGCATGGATGTTACCACTACGCCGGATCGCCTCCTAATTTAAATTCATTAAGGGAGTATTCTAGTCCAGAAATTTGGAAAAAATCAAAATTTTTCCCCTTCATATTATCAGTATTATCCAAACCTCCTTATGTCCCTTCCCCTCCATGATGAAAAATTGTCATCCTACTAATCTCGAGTCGTCCGCGAGTAATCGGTTCCCCATCCTATTAACCGTAGAATAAGGAAAATTGTAAATATGCCTTAGAACTAAAATTAGATATAAAATTTGGCTCCTTTAAACCTTTATAACTGAGCTTGTACAAATAAACGTTTTCTAAAAAAAGTCTTTGATGAAAGACCCGCTATTTGATTTTTAGGCGCCGTAAAAATGCACCCGTGCACCCGAGTGGTTAGCGTCTCACATTGTCATGCCGGGTGTTCTGGCCGGAGGATTTTTCGTCAAAGAAATTTCCTTCGACTTGCACTGTGGTCACGCGTATTCAAGAGCTTGCCCCTCGGAATACATTCAAGGCGTGTTATTTGGCTTAAGAAATCTCAACTAAGTATTAATAAATGACGCTAATTAATGCATACGTTGAGACGGCAAAAGTTCCACAGGGAACGTTAACGCCATTCAAGAAGAAGAAGAAGAAGCGCCGTAAAAATCGTATTACTAAAATTGTAATTCGATAACATTTGAACTTTCAATCATATTCATAGGTGGATTCACGCACCGCCGTCAGTCACCTGAATCGAATCTATCATCGACCGTATCGTCCGCTCGAAAGCAATACCTGTACTGCAAGTTAGTGTTGGTGGTGTCTGAGATTCATTTTGGCCGCACCCGGGACCGGTTGGGGCAATGTTTACATTCTCCACCGTTTGGAACACGTTTATCATCGTCATCACCGTCAGTACCGTCAGCGGCGCGCGAATGGCTTAGTCGGCCGACGGAAAACGAATGAGTCAGTCAACGAATCACCTTTTTCTGCAACCAGCGCGTTCGCGTTCGTGTGAATTCCTGAGCTGATATGAAACACCACGAGACCGGTGTGGTGTGTTCATGATGGCCGGTGCCGTAACTGATGATGATGGTGATCATTGACGGTGGTTGTCGTCGTCGGTTACCTTATCGGCCGTCGTCTCAACGGTTCCCGTCCCGATGGCCGTCTATTTACTCGTGTGTGCCTTCATTCGTGAACGGTAACTAACGCGGACGGACGTGGTTTATGAAAGCTCCTCCAAGTGTGCAGATTTCTGAGGTTTGCTGCTGAGGTTGGAATTAGTGGTGCGCTGATAATTGCACTATCTGCGCGCGCGCTTCGCTTTTTTCCCCGGTTGTGTGGTTTGGCGTAGTTCCTCGCGCTCTGTTGCAGCTGAGTTAGGTGCTGAGTGCAGCGGATATTTAGGAAGGAGACAACGCGAAGTGGTACCTTACCGGGATCGGATTCAGAAAATTTATGTGTGAAATTATCTCGATGCGCTGCCCGGTTCTGCTTGTGGTGATAACGAAGAAGTGAGCTGGGCGGAGTTGGAAATGAGGATTATTTCCTGGTGCCAAAATCGTGAATTAAGCTGTCAAATGCGAAGAGAAGATCAGTGAATACAAGCAAAAAAATACAGTGTGTGTAAAATTTCTTAATGAGCATCCAGTGATTGCCTGCTTCGTGGAGACCCAGTGGAGCGGATACTTTATGACATAATCAATCATACTGCCAGAGTGGTGGAATAAGGAAGACTAAACGAACGGTGTGCGGTGTGTCGAGCTTCGTGCCTCGGGAACCTACCAGGGGGAACATTTGGGCCCCAATTAGCGCCGAAGGCAGGATTATTGCATATCATTAGCATAGATTCTCCATCCAATTTTTGCTGCCATCAATCAACGGAGTTTTGGCGGGGATCGTCCCAACCTTGAAAGGTAGGTTTGTTTTAAAGGCGATAAGCTAAACAGCCGATAGGTCTGTTTTCGATAATTGAGCTGTTTATTGACCTATTAGCACCACCCGATCAAATTAGCTTGCCTTCCTGGTGCAAGAAATAACAGCTATCAATATTATTGCAACGATTAGACAATGAGACCGGGAGGTAATTCGTGGAGAATAATATCATGTGAGAACGGAATCTATTTTGTAGCATCAAATTGATTCTATCTACCGTTATGTTTCGGGGCTGGTACACCTTTCTTCACTAGAGTATGTTCTGGCGGTGGAGAATTATGCAGAAACAGGTGCCGAGCTATAATCAATCAATGCGACCAAAACGGTTTCTGATTCAGGCATCAGGTGTGTGAATAATGAAAAGAACAATATGGTGCTAGACAGGTGTTCTGGAAGAAATCTAAGATTGAACTGAATGATGAAGAAAACATTGCGAGAGTTTCATTCTCATGTTACAAGGTAACAAATAGTGAATTAAAAATTAAGACAGCTTACTTAACATTCAAAGAAAATATCCAGAACTAGCTGACCCGGCAAACTTCGTCCCACCCAAAATTTGTGTTTTGTTATCAATACCTTTGAACATCCACGTTTTCTTACTATGAGCAAGTTCATGGGTCCAATCGCAGAACTGTTCATTGATTGATCTTCTAATCGACCCCGTTGAATTTACCTTTTACTATAAAATTCCTAGTATTTCAAACAAATTATAATATCAGATTATTCTCAGACACAATTCTCGTTCAAGATTTTTCAACCACTTGCAAATAACATGTTTCTCCGTTACATGGAATAAATGTTTTATACAGAAAGTATGATAGAATAAAGGCAGCCCTAAATCGGTTAATTCCTTCCTCGAGTTCTGCTCTTATCAACACATCCGGCGATTCTTTTTTTTTAGTATAGATAAAAGAGGATATAGGAGTGCGTTTCATCACATT
The DNA here is from genome assembly GCF_029784135.1 of Toxorhynchites rutilus septentrionalis. Lineage (NCBI taxonomy): Eukaryota > Metazoa > Arthropoda > Insecta > Diptera > Culicidae > Toxorhynchites > Toxorhynchites rutilus. The sequence goes on from NC_073746.1 coordinate 112,029,054, forward strand.
AAAATCCATTTCCAGTTTCGAACAAAAATCAATTTCGCTAGCGTAAACATCAAATGGACTAACAGCCCCTGTCAGCATGTAATTGTAGAACATATGGGAATTTATTTATCCGAATTCTCCCTTTTTCCTTCAGAGTTTTCCGAAAATTTTCAATTGTCATGTTTGGTTGGAATATTTTTGGTTGAAATATATATAATACTTTTATGGGACTCCCTCTCCATTCCAGAGGAGGGAGGGGTGTCATACCATTGTAGAAACATTCCTCATACCCAAAAACCCTCACATCCTAAATTGTGCTTGATTAGTTCTCGAGTTATGCAGAAGTTTGTGTTTCGTTTGTATGGCAGCCCCCCTTAGAGAGGGAGGAGGAGTGTATTCACCAAAGAACCCCGTTTCGTACCCCGTAAAATATTCACATGCCAAATTTGGCTCCATTTGCTTGATTAGTTTTCGAGTTATGCCGAAATTTGTGATTCATTTGTATGGCAGCCCACCCTCAGAGAGCGGGAGGAGTGTCTAACCACCGTAGTAACATTAATTGCATCCTGAAACCTCCACATGGCAAATTTGGTTCCATTTGCTTTATTAGTTCTCGAGTGATGCAGAAATTTGTGTTTCATTTCTATGGTAAACCTCCCCCCCCCCAGAAAGGTGTGAGGAGTGTTGAACCACCTTAGAAATGTTTCTTGCCCCCTAAAACCTCAAATTTGGTTCAGTTTGCTTGATTAGTTCATGAATTATGCAGAAATGTATGCTTCTTATGTAAGCAGAAATTTGTATGCAGAAATTTGTGTTTCATTTGTATAGCAGCCCCCCTTTTGGGAGGGGGGTGGAGAGTCTAACCACCATAGAAACATTTATTGCACCCTAAAAACTTCATATGCCTAATTTGGTTTCATTTGCTTGAATAATACTCGAGTAATGCAGAAATTTGTGTTTCATTTGTATGGCAGCCCCCCTTAGAGAGGGGGGTGGAGAGTCTAACCATCATAGAAACATTTATTGCACCCTAAAATTTCAATATGCCTAATTTGGTTTTATTTGCTTGATTAATTCTCGTGTGATACAGAAAATTGTGTTTCATTTGTATGGCAGCCCCCCCTAAGAGAGGGGGAGGAGTATCTAACCACTGTAAAAACATTTATTGCACCCTAAAACCTCCATATGCCAAATTTTGTTTCATTTACTTGATAAATTCTAAAGTAATGCAGAAATTTGTGTTTCATTTGTATGGCAGCCCCCCTTTTGGGAGGGGGGTGTAGAGTCTAACCACCATAGAAACATTTAGTGCACCCTAGAACCTCAATATGCCTAATTTGGTTTCACTTGCTTGAATGATTCCCGAGTAATGCAGAAATTTGCTATAAACTATAAACTATCACGAAAACCTTCCCCGGCCCAAAAAAACATACCAATTTTCATGTTGATCGGTTCAGTAGTTTCCGAGTCCATAATAATAAGACAGACAGACAGACAAACAGTCAGACAGACAGACAGACAGACAGAAATTCATTTATATATATATATATATATATATATATATATATATATATATATATATATATATATATATATATATATATATATATATATATATATATATATATATATATATATAAATTTAATAATAATTCTGATAATAAATGACAACATCCTACTACACAAGTTAAATAGTCGTAAAGTGCTTCAAACATAATTTAAAAAAATCGATTCAGTTACCGAACATAGTTTTTCAAACCATTTCTTTGAGGTTGTTAATGGTTGAAAACGAGTCAACCAATAGTTGTGATTCGAATGCATTTAGTTACGTTCATAGTAGATGCTTGCGAAAAAAAGGTATAACTAACAATTTAACTTGAAAATGAAAAATTAACTGCCATAATGACAGTTAGTTAAAGTTTTCGTATAATGTTTTTTTTAAATGTATCTCAAATGAAAATTTTAACGTTTATCGCACACAAAAGTAGAATTTCAAGCATTACATCATTACATCAAATTACATCAAGCATAAACTATACTGCATATGGTCTTTTATTATTAATGTTATATTAGGCTGTCAAAAAAGTCCTGCGGTATTTTGTTTTGAATTTTTATTTGTTCATTAAATTAGTTACAATCATCTGTTTTAAGTCAAATATGCGCCGTTTTGTTCGATGACTTGTTCCCAACGAGATTCCAACTTCATAATACCCCTCGCTTCCTTATTGGCAAAAAACTCGGATAGCCAATTTTCACAGGCCTCTTTTGTGGCTAACTTCTGACTACCTAGCTCGTTCGCCATGGACAAAAACAGGTGGTAGTCACTTGGTGCTAGATCCGGACTATACGGCGGATGCAAAAGAACCTCCCATCCGAGCTCCCGGAGCTTCTGGCGCGTCACCAAAGAAGTGTGTGGCCTGACGTTGTCCTGATGGAAGACAATGCGGCCTCTGTTAATCAAAGATGGCCTCTTCTTCATGAGTGCTACCTTCAAGCGGTCCAGTTGTTGGCAGTACAGGTCCGAATTGAGCGTTTGGCCATAGGGAAGCAGCTCATAATAGATTATTCCTTGACAATCCCACCAAACACACAGCAGAACCTTCCTGGCCGTTAATGAGGGCTTGGCCACCGTCTGAGCCGCTTCAGCGGGCTTCGACCACGACCGTTTGCGCTTCACGTTGTCGTAAGTGACCCACTTTTCACCGCTTCAGAAACGGGTCGATTTTGTTGCGATTCAGCAGCGATTCACATGCGTCGATACGGTCAAAGATGTTTTTTTGCGTCAACGTGTGTGGCACCCATACATCGAGCTTCTATGTGAATCCAAGCTTCTTCAAATGGTTAATAACGGTTTGATGACTTATCCCCAGCTCTTGGCCTATGCTACAGCTGCTACTATGCCGGTCTTTCTCGGCTAATTCAGCGATTTTGTCGCAATTTTCGACGACAGGCCTTCCGGAGCGTGGCGCATCTTCGACGACCTCTACACCAGAACGAAAACGTTGAAACCATCGTTGTGCGGTGGAAATGGAAACTGTATCGGGCCCATAAACTGCACAAATTTTATTGGCAGCTTGAGATGCATTTTTGCCTTTGTCATAGCAGTACTGTAAAATATGTCGGATTTTCTCTTTATTTTGCTCCATATTTGCGACACTATAACTCACGAACGACTTAACCAAACAAAACACTGTCAAGGACTATATTATAGCGCGCAAAAATACTTTTCCAACAAGCTATAGTAAGACTCGATACAATGAATACAACTAGAACTACACGCTTACAACGACACCTCGCGGAAATACCGCAGGACTTTTTTGACAGCCTAATATTTGAGTCCTTATATGGTAGGGGAGAGGGAGGCAAGTTGGCGACTTTAAGCTTTGGCGAGCCTTGGAGCTTGGAATTTTTTTCTTTTTTTTAATGTTGATTCTGATTGGCATTTTTAATGTTGATCTGGATAGGCAGAAAAACTAAAAAACTTGTCCACCAAAAAACTTTGCGCAAAAAGTGTGGAATTCGCTATCATGCCTCCACGTGGAGGCAAGATGGCGAATGCCTGGAGGCAAGTTAGTGAATATGGTTTGGTCACCTAAAAATCAACGAAATGTAATAACAATTATTTATTTATAAGACAGAAGGAGATTAGAAGTACAAATAAGTTCAATGTACACATAAATCACACACATATGGTTTGTCAGGATACATCCAATAACTGCATTCAGAATGTGCTGAATTGAAAATCTAACCTCCATGTCTGGATATTTTCGTCGATAGCGTCTCAAAGTTGATTCTGGCACACCGAACTGTTTTGAAGCACCCAGACCAGACGAACCTTCTTCTATAGCTTTCATAGCATTCTCCAAACTGGTGTCCGACCAATATTGGTCTCTTTTTCGCTTGTATTTTCTTTCGATTTTAAGTTCTGTAAGTTTGAAATTTTAACTTTCCTCATAAAGTGGATAATGAAATTTTAAAAAAACAGGAAAAATATTTTTTTTTTTTTTTTTTTTTTTTATATCTGTATTATAGTGATTTTCAACTCATTTGGCTGGTTCGTCACTTTTACTTCCATTTTTGGAAGAATGTCGGGAGTGAGAATTGAACTCGTGACCTTCAGCGTGAGAGGCATGGATGTTACCACTACGCCAGATCGCCTCCACAGGAAAAATAACAAAATCACGATTTTTCACATTTTTATTTTTCCCTTTTTTGTGATAACGTTTTCGGCAGAGTTACCGAATACAAAGTTTGGCCTTGTTATGATGCATCTTCAGTAAAAAGAAGGTGGCGCTACCTTCATTACAACGGGTCAAATTACCGATTCGTCATCTTGCCTCCCTCGCCAACTTGCCTCCCTCTCCCCTACACCATACGATCTATGGTGAAAAATGCACCTTTTCGTTTTTTTTCACGCCATTCTCATTAGCTTTGAGACAAAAATATGAAAAAAAAATACTGAAAGTGCATCTTACTTAGGTGTATCGATCAATATTTTCAAACAATTTGTTCATCAGAAAATCAAACACTAAAAAAATTGAAATTAATTTTTATTTTTATTTTAATTTAAATTTCAATATTTTTTTTTATTTTGAAATTCAGTACTACTCTAGTTTGTATTCAAATTTCTTTCTACGTCTATTTAGGTATGTGTGACTTTTTTTCAGAATATTTAGAGTGTTCTTCGCGGTACAAAATTATATATATTTTCAGGCATTTCGAAATTTTGAAAAAAAAATATTACTCTGAGACCCAACTTTACTCTAATTTTTTTTCAAGTGCGTTCGTATGTGTTGTTTGTTCCGCATGTAGCGTAATTTTTTCTTGAATTTTTAAGAGGATTGCGCGTCTTTGGGCATTTTAAATTTGAGACCCATTACTGCTCTTATATTTTTTAAATTTTGTTTTTCATATGCCTAAATTTTGTCGGTATATTTAGAGCATTGCGCTGTACAAATTATTTTTTCTCGTATCTTAAAATATATGAGATTATCTCTACATTGGATTTAGATGGTTTACCAAATTCATAGGAGTAAGCAGTACGATAGAGCTCTGTGATAGAAAAATAAAGTCCTTGTTGACAGATCATTCGGATTTATGAGAAGAACACTTAAAAAAATCCGAATTGTTTTTTTTTTATTTTAATCTTACAATTGAAAACCACGAATACAATACAATAATCGATTTCAAGAAAATAAAAATAATAATGCAGACGATGAAGAAAATTTTTTTTGTGTCTCGCAATGCTCTTAAAAATTTATGAAAAATTACGCCACATGTAGAAAAAAGACACATACGACACAAATAAACCGCCAACATTTTTCATTTAATATCCTATACAATATTTGCCATACAGCTGGTGATTTGATTTGGGGGCACTTTTTACTCCCTTACCCGGCCAGGCCCTTTAATAATAATTCTGATAGTAAATGACAACATCCTACTACACAAGTTAGACAGTGGTAAAGTGCTTTAAACATAATTTAAATAATTTACTCTCGAATCAGTTACCGAATGTAGTTTTCCAAACCATTTCTGTGAGGTTTATATTGGTTGAAAACGAGTCAACCGATAGTTGGGATTCGAATGCATTAAGTTACGTTCATAGTAGATGCTTGCGAAAAAAAGGTATAACTAACAATTCAACTTGAAAATTCTTTAATGATGCCATAATGACAGTTAGTCAAAGTTTTCGTATAATGTTTATTTTTTTTAATGCAACTTTAATTTTAACGTTTATCGCACACAAAAGTAGAATTTTCAAACCAAATTACATCAAGCATAAACTGTATAAACTGCTTATGATCAATTATTATTAATGTTATATTATTGATCATTTTGCCCGATCGAGCATATTATACAGTGAATGGCAAAACAAAGCGTCCACTCGATTTTTTTTCATTTCTTCATTTTTCTGGTTAAAATAAAAAGTAAACACATCGCAATCATGCTTAAAATTTCATTCACTATTTTCTTTTTTACTTTCATACATTTTGCACTGAGAATTTTTTTTTTCTTATAGAATGAAAAACAGTTTGTATTTAAAAAAGAAATTGACGAAGTGAAGTGCCCTATTCTATTTGAATTCGAAGGTCATTTTTGACGTAAGACTACGTTCTTCATTAAGGGTACCAAATCAGAAAACAGGTTACGTTTTTATGAAATAAAGTTAGGGTTAGAAACTATTTTTGCAGCGAACGGATTTCAATAACGAAAATTTGAAGCATTCTCTTTTTCCCATACATCTGTTCTGTTCTGGGCTATACCACTGCGAATGAATCACAAGTAAATCAATCGATCGGAATGCAAACGCAGAGAACCAGCACTATGGCAAGTGGACGGAGTGTGCGGAGAGAGGAAATGTTGTAATTTTTGCTCTTCTCGTTTGCATACCCAGCTAGAATGAGCCAAGGGTAGCAGCTGCTCCGCGAAGAGACCCACACCACTTCTCGTTTGGTGATCATCGAAGCACATCGTTGCCGGCGCACGTCGTGTGGGAGTGGATTGTCTCTCTCAAGACAGGTGAGGGAGGATTGTGGAATAGGGTTTCTTTCCACGAGGGCCCTTCTCCCTTCTATTTCTTACTTCGTTCGTGATTCGTCTGATTGGCGGATAAAAACATGACCTCCATTCCGTTTCCGTTGAAGAGCATATGAATAATGTAATAATGTAATGGTTCCTACAATTGTTTTTAGACCCGATTTTATGAAAGAACGCATAATATGCGGTCAAAAAGGTGAGCGGAAAAATTTTGCTAATCGCTACTGTTTCTAGATGCAGTGATTTTAAAATAAAATTTACTGAAAATTCTCAACTTTTGGTCGTTTTCGACTGTTTTTCCGAGTTTGTTTTAACCTAGAAGTTAATTGTTTCTGAAAGAGCAGATAATGTTCGACTGCGATGCTTGAATTAATTAAATTATGTGATTAGTTTTTATGGTGTAAGCTGCCGTTCTACGCATAGTTGTCCCATGTTCCAAAATCAGCAACTGAGAAAAACGCAATCAAAGTTTTCTCGCATATTTGTCTACCAAGAGCTTTAAGCATTTCAATTTAGTAATAAACCGGGTTTTTTAAAAGCACTATACTATTATTTAATGATGTGATGAGATCCCTTCACTGATTCAATCAAGCTTGATCACGGGTTTAAAAATTCATGGTGGGACTATTATGCCTATAATATCAACATGGGACAATTGAGCTTGATGTTGTTTTTAGATATACTGGGAACAAACAATATTTTTTTTTGTGTTTTTCCGAAAGATTATGCAGAGAAACATCGTTTTATGAAGAAATGAGTGATCTGCAACACCTTCGCAGAATATAAATCTTATTGTTATTAGACATTCGCTAACAAGGTGTACACGTGTTCTGTTAGACTTTTTCTTATTTGTTTGAGAATTAGATCGTTATTCCAAACCAGAAAAGAGTGCATTGTGTGTGCTGAATGTGTGACATGAAATTCTTGTACTTATTCGATATGGATCTACAAAAAATACATGGTGAGACAGTTATGAATGGAATATCAACATGGGACAATTGAGCTTGATGTTGTTTTTTTAAAAGCTGGGAACAAACTATATGTTTTTTTTGTGTTTTTCCGTAAGATTATGCATAAAAACAATGTTTTATGAAGAAAAGTGAAAATCGTCAAAAAGTAACATGGGACAACTATGCGTAGAACGGCAGTTTAGTTATGTCATAATGACAGTTTGTCAAGGTTTTCGCAGAATGTCTATTTTTTATTCAAAGTGCAACGCGAATTAAAATTTTAACGTTTCTTGCGCAGAAGCAGAATTTATAATCAAATGACTTCACGAATAAATTTCACTTCTATTTATCAATTATTTTTATTATTGTTTTATTATATATCTTTTTTGCTCAATCGAGCATATTATATAAACATTCCTGTGAAATTTGTTTGGAAGGGTAAAAAAGAAAAATTCGCCATCAAAATTTGTTTCCCTTTCGATAAAACAACAAATTCTTTCATGGAAGTGGATACTGATTTGACTTATGGTGGAAATTAAATCCATGCTGAAATTCGCCAAACACATTTATCAAACGTATGTCACTCAAACATTCCAACCTAAACTCGTATTTCTCGAGAGTATGAGAAGTATTTAATTTTCGGAAAAAAGGCCCCTTTCAGAGACATGAATGAAAACTCTCAATTTCCTCACTTGAAAACTATTTCACTGACAGTCCACTGGAAGAAGCCCTACGAAACAAAAGAGAGTTAGTCGCAAACCGACTTCCGCCTGTCACTCAGCCCATGTCGACGGAAAACTTCATCTCACTTCAAAGAAGTCTTTCACTGACTGTGTGGAAAATTCTTCTTCTCTACTTTATAGAAGATTTATTTTTTGTGTCCACGAAAGTCACCCATCGCTATCGCAGGGTTGTGCTGTAATGGAATGTTGGCACTTTTGTTTTCTTGTAAAGTTACTGACCACCGTCATCTTCAACGGGGTTGATGGATCGGTTCACTGGTTTTGCGTTCAATGTAAGTTGGGTCATTGAACATTGGTTTTTAATCAGTGGATCCAGAAGGCAACCGAAGGCGATATGTCGATGATGCAACTTAAACTTTTAAGGAAATATATGTTGATTGATTTCTGACTGAGAGTGTGAATTGCTACTGTTTAGGCTTTTTGTCGTTCCTTTCCGTTTGTGATGAATATTGTGTATTGGACTGTTAAACGTTACCTAGCATTGTTTAATAATCATTTACACTTTTTTAACAGGGCGTATTCTACATAAAATCTTCCTTCCCATTGCCCTCAATATGCATGTTAACTGATTCTGCAAGAGTAGAAATTAGCCGCTTTATTCCCGCTAAGCAATTCACGAGACGAAGAAACAATTTCCCACTATCGGTCGATATTTTGCCCAACATTACACGATGGCAACGCCATCGGACCGCTCCTTCCGAAACATCGATTTCAGCATTGAGTGCTGACTTTTGTTTGTAAACTTTTGCGCGGAAGATAATTGCTTCGAAGTGCCCCCACTTCACTCCATCGTTTTGTACTATTGACCGCATGACGAACGAACCATTTGCCAACCCAGTCAAAAGCAGAGGCAGATCGAAGTTCATCTCGTGCTTTTGGAAGTGCTGCTCTACTGATGTGATGAATTAGCTGTACTTTTTTTACCTTTCAAAATAACCTGTACTGAGTTTTCCGTTGGACGGAATCGACGATGAACCCACCTAATGGAAGCAATAGAATATTTGGTGGAACCGAGGTTATAATTTTCTAATTATAGGGTACCCTAATAGTCACGGGAATAAAAATTGTAAACTACCATCCGATTCCCCATCATGTAATTATACTAATAGGAGTACCGGTAAGTTTCTTGGTTTTTTTTTCTAAAAATTAATGCATTATTTTGCAAAAATGGTTAGAAATTTAATATTCAAAGTATTGCCCATTGCTAGTCACAACTTTTTCCCATCTTTCTGGCAATTCACGGATCCCCTTGCGGAAATAATCGGCCGGTTTGTCGGCTAACCACGAATCGATCCAATTTTTGACTTCATCAAAGTGAGTGCTGGTCAACCAGACCATGTTGCATCGATCGAAAAAAGTAGTAATCAGACGGAGCAATTTCTGGAGAATACGACGGGTGGGATAGGACCTCCCATTTCAGCGTTTCCAAGTATGTTTTGACCGGTTTCGTGACATGCGGCCGAGCATTGTCGTGCTGAAAAATAACTTTATCGTGTCTTTGTTCGTATTGTGGCCGTTTTTCCTTCAGTGCACGGCTCAAACGCATCAATTGTCGTCGGTAGAGGTCCACCGTAATGGTATCATTCGGTTTTAGCAGCTCATAGTACACCACATCCAGCTGGTCCTACCAAATAAATAGCATAACCTTCTGACCGTAAATATTCCGCGCGGCCGTCGATGTTGATGCATGGCCGGGGTATTCATACGTTGCCCGACATTAAGGATTGTCGTAATGGACCCACTTTTCATCGTAACACAGTAACGATTCGATGCAAGAAACCCTTTTTCTTTATGCCGTTGGAGCAGTTGTTCGCACGTGAAAAAAACGCGTTCGACGTCTCGAGGCTTCAATTCATACGGCACCCGGTGTCCTATTTTTCGGATTATTCCCATCACTTTTAAACGTTGATTTGCTGAGCAACTCCAAGTGTATCTGCAAGTTTTTGTTGCGTTTGTGACAGATCTTGATCGAGTAAAGCCTCCAATTCTTCATCTTCAAACTTTTTTTGGCGGTCCGGAGCGTTCTTCGTCTTCCAAGTCAAAATTACCACTTTTAAACCGTGCAAACCACGTCTGACACGTTCGCTCAGTTGGAGCATGGTCACCATAAACTTCCACCAAAATGCGATGACTTTCCGCAGCTATTTTCTTCATATTGAAGTAATGAAGTAACACTCCCCGCAAAAACACTCTCGTTGGTGCGAAATTTGACATATTCGAAGTGGCAAAAAAATACGTTGGTTACACTTCAACTTTCTGACATATACTGAAAAAGACGCGCAATGACAGTAGCTTTCCAGCGAATGTCTGAAAATTTGATTCACTGGAATAATAATCAAGTTACGCCATCTGTTTGAAAACCGAAGAAACCTACCGGTAACCTAATATTATTATACGTATTATAATTTATTCTGTGTCGAAACATCATTATTTTAGTTTGGGACGAATTTCATGCCAACTCGTGTTAGGAGATGGCAACACCAACTCAGTTTGTGATGAAACTTTGTAAGGGTGAAAATGTTTACCCTTTAAGCAACTTTGCATACATGAAATCTCCAAAAAATTATAAGGCTTTTTTGACGTAAATCTACGGAATTATATTATTCAATCCATTCATTGTTTATCACTTCGAATATTATTTTGGAATGTATTCTTGACATAACTTTTTAGAAGAATGTTCTAGTGGTGTGGAAAGAGTTGCAATTTTGTTAAATCAGCTGAAGCATCGCAAGTGTTCAGTTTTTGCCAATTGTATGTATTGATTGAATTTTTGATTGAACGAAAAAATTTCCAAATTCAATATATTTGCGTTGTGAGTAAAAAGTTTGAACAAATGCCACGTCTCTAGTGTCTGCACGATCTTACCAGGTACCTAAGTTTAGGAGACCGTGTTAGGTAAACGCATTCTAGTCTGCACAAAGGCAAGCGAGTATAAAAGTACTCGCAGTTTGCATGTATTTGCAATGCCGATTCCCCCAGACACCTTGGTTTAGAAGTCTTTATAGGTAATCAGATTTCAGTCGGAACAAAAATACTCCCGACCTGCATGAATTTGCAATCCCAATTTCCCTAGACACCTTGTTTCTGAAGCCTGTGTTGGGGAAACATATTTTAGTCGGAACAAATTGCCCTCGACTTGCATGTATTAGCAATGCCAATTTTCCCTCGCTCCATGGATTTGAAGTCTGTGGTAGGGAAATACGTTTCAGTCGGAACAAAAATGCCCCCGAACTGCATGTATTTGCAATGCCAACTTCCCCACGCTCCTTGGACTAGAAGTCTGTGTTAGAGAAACGCATTTCGGTGGGAACAAAAGCTGCCCCTACTTTCATGTATTTGCAATGTCGGTTTCGCCAATGCTGCTTGGTTTTGAAGTCTGTGTTAGGGAACATATTTCGGAGAGAACAAAAGTCCCCCTACTTTCATGTATTTGCAATTCCGATTTCCCCAACGCTGCTTGGTTTTGAAGTCTGTGTTGGGGAAACCGTAAATCGGGCCAATCAAATCAAGGCAGTTAGGGCGTTTAGATAACGCTTAACATTTTACAATTATTCAATTATTTATCTAATGGAAAATGACATTTTATTAAATGCGATAGATGCGTAGAAATATTCCCTATCAATTGATGCAAACATCTTTCCGATCCAGTAGAAAATGTTCGAGTTATAAGCATTCGAAATCTTGCATTTTTTCCTGCATGTTCAGTGTTTATGTTTTCATTTTACCCCCCATATATTCCGGTTAGACGTAGTCCCACGACAAATTTTTTATTTTCAAACTGCATTCAATTTAATAACGCTTATATTTCGTTTATGTTTATGTTTTCACAATGAACTTCGGATCAATATTGTTTTTTTTTCAACAATGAGTTTCAAAAAAATCAAGTGAAGGTAACTATGTATCTATAAACTTGATCTATATAAATAAAAATGATTTGGTGTCCGTTTCTCACGATTTAACTCAAGAACGAAGCCACGGATCTAAACAGTCAGTATCAGGATTGATGCGTCTTAGCCTGCATCAGGTTTATATGTCAAAAAAGAAATTATATACCGCGAGTCAGTCTTCCATGTTTCACAAAAAACACTGCGTCCGGGATAAACATGCCCAGGCTGCTGTTCGCAGTTTTGTGTTTGAATACAAACATGATTTTTTCGTACCGATGTTTGAAAATGTGACATGTTTGTATTCGTAGTATGTTTGGACATTCGATGTTGAATCTAATGTTTTACATGATGTTCGAACATGGTGTACAGTTTCTCTTGCATTTTCACCCCAAGCACCGGCAATGCGTAGAGTAGAAGAAGCGAATCGGACACCACACCACCACCACTCAACGCGTGATGTGTTGGTATGTTGACATGGAAAAAATGCTTTCCTATCATGACAATGGGTGCTTCGGTGAAATGAACCTCTTTATCTGTTCTGAATAAAATAAACGTCGATTGATATCAGAGTTCTTCACAATTGATATCATTCTTCAGTGCACGCATCGATTTATATATTGAATTCATGTAATATTCGCTATTATTGACTATTTGAACAAGTACTAAAATTGAATAGAGCGTGGCGGAAATGTTTAGTTACCCACAACAAATTTTGGTTACAACATTTCTATAATTTTAGTCGAATATAAAGTACCAGAATTATTCAGCAGTTGACATTTTAGGCGTGACGTTAACCACTCGAACACAGGAGCAACATTTTTGGCTGGTGTGTAGCTTTTAGTTTTTTCCTTCATTCAGTTTGTGATAACATCGAGAAATTAATGGTGTGTTTTAGCCGCTGAAATTACTCTGCTGGTTCTGCTGTGTGCCGCAAAACAAAATTTTGGGTATTTATTTATTTATTTGGCCATTTGGCATTTGTACGATGTCGCCCGCTGTGCAGTCGGTTCCCCAGACTTCAATTGGCAACATGCACGCAAAAAATAATCCCATAGAAAGCTTCTTTCTATTTAGATAATGTTTTCTTTGCTCGAAACCAAGGATTATTTAATCAGACTCACAGCCTCTTAGTTCATGCAATTTTTTAATGCGAACTGAATTTCAAATTCGTTTCTGTGAAAAAGCATTCTACGAAGAAATGTTTTAGGATGCATAATTTCTTTCCGTACATGAAAAGAAACGAAACGAAAGCAATGAATACTGCTACATCGGGTGATCTGTTTGTACATGATGTTCTTGAATTATAAACATCATGTTTGTTTTCACTTGTCTATGTTTGTGTATCATTGTTCGTGTTTGGGATAGACATTCAACACTAGCGAATCATGTTAGAGTTCAAACAAAAACATGGAGTTTTCACATCGCGTGGACATGTGTAAGTGTTTTTCGGAAGACTGCCGCGAGTATAGATTAAGTCCATAAAAAAATTTCTGTGGAAACTTGAGTGTTCGAAATGATTTATACCAATACTAGCTGACCCGGCAAACTTCGTCTCGCCAAAAATTTGTTTTTTGTTATCAATACCTTCAAACATTCACGTTTTCTTACTATGAGCAAGTTCATGGGTCCAATCGCAGAACTGTTTATTGATTGATCTTCTATTCGTCTCCGTTGAATTTACTTTTTACTATAAAATTCCTAGTATTTCTAACAAAACTCATCATTATAATATCACATTATTTTCAGACACAATTCTCGTTCAAGATTTTTCAACCACTTGTAAATAACATGTTTCTCCGTTACATGGAATAAATGTTTTATACAGAAAATATGATAGAATAAAGACAGTCCTAAATCGGACAATTCCTTCCTCGAGTTCTGCTCTTATCAACACATTCGACGATACTTTTTTATTGGTATAGATAGAAGAAGATATAGGAGTGCGTTTCATCTCATTAAAATTCATTTCCAGTTTCGAATAAAGATCAATTTCGCTAGCGCAAACAACAAATGGACTAACAGAAAGTGGTCACTATGTAATTGTAGAACATATGGGAATTTAGTTTTCCGAATTTTCCCTTTATCCTTCAGAGTTTTACGAAAATTTTCAATTGTCATGTTTGGCTGGAATATTTTTAGTTGAACTATGTGTAATATTTTTATGGGACCTCCTCTCCATTCCAGAGGAGAGAGGGGTGTCATACCATTATAGAAACATTTCTCATACCCAAAAACCCTCACATCCCAAACTGTGCTTGATTAGCCTTCGAGTTATGTAGAAATTTGCGTTTAATTTGTATGGCAGTCCCCCCCTTAGAGAGGGGGGTGTAGAGTTTAACCACCATAGAAACATTTATTGCACCCTAAAACCTCGATATGCCTCATTTCGTTTCATTTGCTTGATCGAGTCTCCAAAGACATATTGATCGCTCGCGTGCAATGCCAGGACAGGTTAATAGAACTTACTTTCAGGCTTCAAACTTTGCAGATCTTTCGTCTCTAAAAAAAGTAATAGAAGCTACAAATTCTGTTCTTACGCTCTCACAGTTTGAGCAAGTTGCCACCAGGCGGAGCTTAAATTGCATTAATTCCTCTCCCCCACAGTGTCCGTTCACATGTGGCAGTGTTTGTACAATATATCTCACAGCAAACCCTTATTCTATTCCACAACTATCAATGCGACTTTTCATTTAGATAATGCTTGACACTTTCCAGTCGCTCAATGATTAGTTTAATAGGGTGTATAATTTGCTTTTTGATGTAGAACTACGTCTTTCATTGAGGGTGCCAAATCAAAAAACAGGTCACGTTTTTATGAAATAAAGTTATCGTTAATAACTATTTTTGCTGCGAACGGATATTAACGATTTGCATACCAATCCAATCGGAAATTTTGATTTGTTTGATATGCTATACATTACAATCCCATAGTTTGAGCATGGTTAAAATTGATGAAAATTGGAAGCATTCCCATTTCCCCAAACATTTGTTCTGTCCATTTGTGTGCTTTCCCGAACAGAGCTGTCAATAACGGGCAACTTATGCAGCCGCTAGAATAGAAACAATGAAGAGTGATAGCAAAAAGAGAATATTTGCGAAGTAAACTCCACCCTTGCATAGTAAATAAGCTGTCGCTAGGGTATAAGTATTGCATCTCCTCTGAGGAAAATTCTCAGAATCTTTCAATGCCCGAAACAACAAAGGTCGCTTATTCTGCTCGTTCTGTGTTTTGCTTCCTCTCGAGCTGATTTTTCATGAACGGTCATTCTCGCGATGTTTCATGTTTTATCGCTGCAACTGTGTACATCTGTTAGACGCGTGTTTGATGCTTGTTGATTGGCGATGCACGGAAGATGCCTCTCGTCAAATACTCAGTGCAATGCGTGCATTGATTTAAAGAAACAAATTGTGACATATGACCAATTTGTGTATTGTTCTCGCAAAGGCAAGAAAGAATCGTTGCTTCTCGAAATGATTCACAAAACCACGCAAGCCATTAAACCTTTTCAAGGTTCCCTGGAACTTTTTACTAAAGAGTTATTTATGAAATTTCGACGTATTCGCAAATAATATCCAAAATGATAAACCAACAAATTAAAAAAAAAAGATTGCGTAGTCCTACGTCTTGAGCGGTAGTGTCTTGGATACAACCCCTCAAATTTTTCGTTGGATTTTTTTCGAGGAGGATTCGATTCCTTTTTTGAGCGTTAATAATTCTTTTTCAGTTAAACGAAGTGTTATGGTAATCACTTATTCGAAAGATGAAATGTCTATGTTTTATATACTTGTTACCTATTGATTGCTAAGTCAACTTTAGTCCTATGTCCACCTTGAGGTTATATCACAGATATAACCTACTTCTAGTTTTTTTCTACTGATGTTCGGATCGGTCGGGCACATGCCACATTTTAGTGTGTGACAGTATTCGCGGTTCAGCTGTGTGTATCATTTTTCTCAAGTGGCGAATGAACTGCAAAGTGAAGGCTGCAAAACCTCTTAAAATCAAATAAGAAGAATAAGAGTTTTATTTTTGCTTACACACCGAACAATCTACATCATGTGTTGCGAATGAGAAGCTAATTCCAATTAAAGTGTTTTTTTTTCACGCGGTACCCTCGTGAAAAATGCCAGTGCAATATCACATCTCCCCTTCAGCTCACATTTCTCTCTTACACTCCCTCAGAGCATATTACGGTAATTGGTGCTTGTAACGGAGCTTAGCGCTTATGAAGGAAATTAGTGCCGCACTTTATCACGATTTTTACGTGGATTTTAGGTGGTGGGGAGCTCACCGGGCGGTACAACGGGATGGGGTTTTTACGGGCAGCGATTCGTGAATGTCCTTTCCTGTTTATTTAGCTCTGGGCGGTCTTTGATAAACAGAGGCCGCATTGTCTTCCATCAGGACAACGCCAGGCCACACACTTCTTTGGTGACGCGCCAGAAGCTCCGGGAGCTCGGATGGGAGGTTCTTTTGCATCCGTCGTATAGTCCGGACCTTGCACCAAGTGACTACCACCTGTTTTTGTCCATGGCGAACGAGCTAGGTAGTCAGAAGTTAGCCACAAAAGAGGCCTGTGAAAATTGGCTATCCGAGTTTTTTGCCAATAAGGAAGCGAGCTTCTATAACAGGGGTATTATGAAGTTGGCATCTCGTTGGGAACAAGTCATCGAACAAAATGGCGCATATTTGACTTAAAACAGATGATTGTAACTAATTTTATGAACAAATGAAAATTAAAAAAAAATACCGCAGGACTTTTTTGACAGTCTAATATATGCAATTCAGGGGCATTTTTGTATTGCAAGTAAGATGAGTGATACGATTAACTCTAGCAAATTAAATTTAAATTTGGAACTTTAATGTTGGTTGCTTCGTGAAATTCCATATCAATGACCGATCGTGTATTGTGAAAAATTTAGCACAAGTTCGAGTATAAAATTGTATATGGTAGTTGTGTTAAAAATTACTTGATATATGAAACGATTTATTCCAATTTTCATAAATAAAATACAAGGTGTGTTCCCGCTCGTTTCTGTTTCTGTTTTGTTGTGTTCATTTCCACCCAAGGAAAGTTTATACGGCGAGAAAAATTGGAAAAGTGAAGAAATATTAGAAAAAGTAATTTCCCATATGTTCTACATATAGTATTAGGTGTTGTTAGTCCAATTCAAATTCGCATTGGGTTGAATACACACTCAGAAAGTAAAAATTATAAAATATAATTACCTTTTCCATTTCAAATGTGTTTTCTCTATATTAAAGTAACATGCTTTTACTGGTGAGAAAAATTGATAATTGTGTTCGATATTGGTAATTATCTTATATTACATTGGTGAGTTTTTTTTCTTCATTTCATCCATACATATCACAGGAGGCATCTCGTCTAGGATTGCAGAGGGCGATTTCATATCATCATATCTCGTTCCACTTTGGTATCTTTCATCTGATACGCACCATCCAACGACTGTTTACTGTCCTTCTGTCATCATCGCTCGGTAAACACTGGTGGAGTGAACAAACAATACCCAAGAACCAAACAAAACGGTTCTTTTCAGGGCTACCAAATCATTTTCAAAGAGTTTAACGATGTAATTCTTCAAACATATCCAAAATCAACAGATAGCCTAACGGAATCCTACGTCAACTATGCGGTCGTGTCTCGGACACAACCCTCCTGTGACTTTTTTTATGCGGATTTTCCAATTAACGCGGTTTTTTACGCGGATTTTGGAATTGACGCGGATTTCTATTTTTCAAATTTTTTTACGAGGTACCCCTGCGGTATCCCCTGCGTAAAAAAACCTGGGTGTATGTTAAAGACCACATCAGAATTACGACAATTCAAGGTGGAAAATAGGCTATAGGAAAAATGTTAACCAAGAATAGAAAGAGAAAACTTTCCATCCATTTGAAAATTTTGCAGTAGGTTGTAATAATTCGAATTTGTCTCGACGATCTCGACGAATTCTTACCATCCCCGCGGGCGTCACTGGAACCTTGCCAAACATAAAAATTACGAGCACGCAAACAATTCGCCGTGTCATGCACTCATAAAAATTCAAAATTTTGTAGTTACAAACATTCAATACAATTGAGCATCAAATTCAAAACTTTGTTATAGTTTAAAGGGTGTGTCACATCAGATTGCATCACGGAAAAAACGCTGTAGAAATTCGCCCAGTAGACCGATCCTTTTGAAAATTTTAGACAGTAAAATAAAAACTATTAAACAACTTTTGGCATTTTCTTTTTATTCATACTTCGAGCCCAAGCCCGTATGCTCGCACCTTCCTCTTTACCCCGTCCATAAGGTTCTGTACAACATCAGGTTGTAGTTTTTTTTAAACAGAAATCCATTTTCTCTTGAAGTCCGCTTCCGATTTGACAACTTTTGGGTTCTTCCGGAGGGCCTGCTTCATAATCGCCCAATATTTCTCTATTGGGCGAAGCTCCGGCGCATTGGGCGGGTTCATTTCCTTTGGCATGAAGGTGACCCCGTTGGCTTCGTACCACTCCAACACGTCCTTTGAATAGTGGCACGAAGCGAGATCCGGCCAGAAGATGGTCGGGCCCTCGTGCTGTTTCAATAGTGGTAGTAAGCGCTTCTGTAGGCACTCCTTAAGGTAAACCTGCCCGTTTACCGTGCCGGTCATCACGAAGGGGGCGCTCCGCTTTCCGCAAGAGCAGATCGCTTGCCACATCATGTACTTTTTGGCAAACTTGGATAGTTTTTGCTTGCGAATCTCCTCCGGAACGCTGAATTTGTCCTCTGCGGAGAAGAACAACAGGCCCGGCAGCTGACGAAAGTCCGCTTTGACGTAGGTTTCGTTGTTCATTACCAGGCAATGCGGCTTCGTCAGCATTTTGGTGTACAGCTTCCGGGCTCGCGTCTTCCCCACCATGTTTTGCCTTTCGTCGCGGTTAGGAGCCTTCTGAACCTTGTATGTACGCAGGCCCTCCCGCTGCTTGGTCCGCTGGACGAATGAACTTGACAAATTCAGCTTATTGGCGACATCCCGGACCGAACTTCTCGGATCACGTCTAAACTGCTTAACTACGCGCTAGTGATCTTTTTCACTGACGGAGCATCCATTTTTGCCGTTCTTCACCTTCCGGTCGATGGTTAGGTTCTCGAAGTATCGTTTTAGTACTCTGCTGACCGTGGATTGGACGATTCCCAGCATCTTACCGATGTCCCGATGTGACAACTCCGGATTCTCGAAATGAGTGCACAGGATTAATTCACGACGCTCTTTTTCGTTCGACGACATTTTTCCAAATTTACGAAAAAATGATAGTGAAGCATGGCCAACGTGATCTATACACTCTTATCTGATTATAAGCGAAAGCTGAAGATATAATTCCTAAAAATTAAATTTCTACAGCGTTTTTTCCGTGATGCAATTTGATGTGACACACCCTTTATTCGGGGTTAGTGCCATTTTGTCTGATGATAATTTTGTTTGTAAACTTAGTCCCCGTAAATGCAAAAAAAACATAATGGACCATTACCCACATTGCTACTATTTAACCACCGGCAAACATTTTTTTTCGTACCGATCACGAAACAAAAAATCTAAAATTGTTTTTGCTCCGTCTATCTCCTTCGTCCATTCACACATTCTCATTTTTTTCTTACCCCAGAGAGCTGCATAGCTCACCGAACAACAATCTGACGAAGCGGATTTGTAATTTCAGTATTACTCATCTCATCATTCCAAGCTGATTAAGGTTACTCGGAAGCATTTTTTTTTCTCGTTCCTTCTTGGAATTAATACCACACCTCGCGCGCGTTTACGTACCGAAACAGCTCTGCTAGCTACCTGAGGGCAAATTACTAAGCACCGTGAATGAGTCAAGGAGCCAGCAGAGTGAGCGAAGAAAAAAAAACTTAATATTACAGTAGCGTTATGCAGAATTTTGTTTAGTCGCACTCAAAATATGCTAATCGGAGATGGAACCTTGCGACTGGGTGCTAGGGAGAGAGAGAGGTTGCCAGATTATACTAACCTGAAATGTCTTCCCCCAAAATTGCAGTTCCTTCGCACCCACCGAAACTAGCGAGTGGCTCGGCACGAAAATTCAATTAAATTCCGGGAGCCAAGCTGTCGCTTGTTGTGTGTATCGTGCGGACATTTTTCATCGCAGGACTCGCGCACCGACCTTGCTTTGCTCGTTCCTCGTCTCCGTTTGATCTTCCGTGGGGCACGAAAACCCCCAAATATGTCAGGCTTTTCCCCGTTCACGGAATCTTGCGCTTTTCCCGCCGCCGTCGCCTCACGGCGCTGTGTTTCGCCCGTTGGATGTGTATTGGCTTTCTCCAAATGAGAATACATTTTTTGCCACTGCGGAGAATTTTCATTTGGAAATACTTGTCGAATCTCCTTATTGCAGTATCAACATAAATTTGGTGTTCGGATTCGGTGACAATTGGGAGATAAAAAGTCTCTGGAAATTGTTCGAACTGTGCGATTAATTCAATGGAGTAATTTTAAACACAAAAGCGAATCTTCATAGCTTCAAATTAAGTGTAAAATAGACACAACAGGATCGCTCCCGAACCGTAAGGATCTCGGGGCGAACGAACCCCTCGTGTTACTGGCATAACATCTGTTATTTCTACATCCGTCCGTGTCGCTCATCGAATCGTGCCAGGAGCGCGTGCCATACGCGTTATCTGTTTCCGGTTGACTGTGTCGAGCCCCTCCCTAACCTAGCGTCGCGAGCGCGGGCGAAAACCATTCGATGTGTATCCTTTTACTCGTACCCGCAACGCGAAGATCATCAACATCAGCGGCCGAGACATAAACATACGTGCATGTTAATACGATACAGTAAACTAGGTGGGGTCCCTATGAATTTCGAGCCGCGTTTGCCGACTGAATCGTTTCGCTGGCATATGGTTGGGTGAGGAATGAATACAATGAAATGATGTTTTCATAGGCAGGGAAGCATCATCTGGAATCATAATTACCGGAGAGGGGTTTTTAAAATTTCCGTTACAATTTGGGGCACGTGGCATTATGATTACATTAGCATCCACTCAGGAACTATATCGAAGTTGGATTGTTTTGAATACGCACATATAATGCGTCCAACCCTAATGTTGGCAAATGGTTGAGCCATTTAATTTTGAAGGTGTCTTCACACATGTTAACGGGGGAGTGCTGTTTCTCGTTATCCGGAATAGGGCAATCGGGCTTGTGGGATCTGCAAAAAGGTGAGTATGAAAACGGGTTTTTTATGTAGATACCAGACGTTTATGGAAAGAATTTCATTCAAAGTATAGCCAATCGTCAGCTTTATATTTTTCCCATTTCTCTGATAATTTGTGGATGCCATGTCAATAGAACTGTTCCTATTCAAAAGCAAGCCATGTTATCTACCTACATTAGGGTGCCAATGAAAGTATGGGAAAAATAGACCTTAAAATTTCAGAAAGTTATCCTACAGAAAATGTTCACCACTGAATATGAAATGAGACTTTAGAAGATTGACAAGTTACCCCATACAAAATGTTCACCACGTATTGGAGATTGCAACATCTCAATTATGCGAACACTTGTAATACTAACCTCGAGCCAACCGCGAGTAATCGGTTACATATTGTAACCGACAAACATTGTCGAAATATTGAACTCCCGGCCCCGTTAGGCTGACGCCATTTAAGCCTTAATCTATATAAATAAAAATGTAAGGCAAAATCTGTTGGTAAGCGGAAAGCCCGAAGAATGGATGGTTCGATTTTAGTCTCCTGTATTTTGTTGTATTCGTCTCTTCCCGTAGATCAATATAGTGGAGAGAAAAATCGGAAAATTTTCGGAAAATCTTGAAGGAAAGTCGGAAAATTCGAAAAATTGAATTCCCACATGTTCGAAAAATACATCATAATAAGCGTTGTTAGTTCATTCGATATTTGCGCTATCGAAATTGATCTTTGTTTGTAAGTGGAAATTAATTTTCAGGCGAAATAACGCATTTCCATATCTTATATCTATGAATAAAAATGAAAGGCCAAATGTGTTGGTAAGCGCAAAACCCGAGGAAGGAATGATTCAATTTGAGTCATCTATATTTCGTTGTATTCGTCTCTTCCCATAGATCAATATAGCGAAGAGAAAAATCGGAAAATTCGAAAAATTGAATTCCCATATGTTCTACAATTAGCTAAGCGTTGTTAGTCCATTTGATGTTGGCGCTAACGAAATTGATCTTTGTTCGAAAGTGGGAAAGGATTTTCAGACGGAATAACGCATTCCTATATCTTCTATCTATCTATCGATGCCCCAAATCCGAGGAAGGAATGGTCCGATTTGAGCTGTCTCTATTTTGTAATATTCTCTGTATAAAACATGTATTCCATGCGACGGAGAAACATGTTATTTCCAAATGCTTGAAGAATCTTGAACGAGAATTTTGTCTGAAAATAATTTTATATTATAAGGACGAATTTTTGTAGAAGTACTAGACAATTTATAGTAAAAGGAAATTGTTAAGGGTCAAAGGGTAATCAATCAATGAAGAGTTCAGTGATTCAGTGATTGGACTCACTAACGTTCACTTAGTAAGAAAACGTGGATGTTTGAAAGAATTCTAATCAAAAAATCTATTTTGGGCGGGACGAAGTTCGTCGGGTCAACTAGTAAAAATATATATTTTGGAAAAAAAAAGTTCACCACCTCGAAAAAACACCCCATGCCAGATTTTAGCTCAATCGGACTTAAGGGAGAGTGGCGCAAAGCGGTCAAAGTTTGAGTTTTTTGAAAATCGAAAAATCACCCAAGAGGGGAGTAAAGGAAAACGGGGTTTCCGAAGAAAAAATTTGATGCCAAATGTCTTAAAATGGCATGAAACGTCGAAATCTAGTGTCATTTCAAATTTTTTTTTTGTCAAAAATCGGCATTCTGGGACTTTTTTTGGGAATACGAAACGAAACGTATGGTTTTGGGTGCCAATAAAAATAGTTATCTCGATTTTTCATTCGGCACTTGATACGAAATGTTGATTTGCACCATAATATATACTATGCAAAATATTAGCTCATTCGGACTTCATTTACTGGTGTCGCAGACGTTAAAATTTTTTAAAAATGTTTTAAAAACCGAAAAATCACCGGAAATCGGGGTTTTTTTTTTTTAAAAAAGTTGATGCCAAATGTCTTAAAATTGCATGACACGTTGAGATTTACAGTTATCTCAAATTTTTTTTTTCAAAAATCGTTTTATCAGGCGGAAAAACGACCAAGTGTCAAAAAAACATTTTTTTTTGGAAACCTCGATTTTTCGTTTTTCAAAAAAAAAATTCTAACCTTTGTGACACCAGTAAATGAAGTCCGAGTGAGCTAATATTTTGCTTAGGGTCTAATATCGTGCAAATTAACATTTCGTAGCAAGTACCGAATGAAAAATCGAGATAACTATTTTTATTGGCACTCAAAACCATACTTTTCGTTTCGTATTCCGAAAAAAACTGAGTCCCAGAATGCCGATTTTCGACAAAAATTTTTTTTCGAGATGACACTAGATCGACGTTTCATGCCATTTTAAGACATTTGGCATCAAATTTTTTTTTTTCGAAAAACCCTATTTTCCCCCTTGGTTGATTTTTTGACTTTGACCGCTTTGCGCCACTCTCCCTTAAGTCCGATTGAGCTGATATTTTGCATAGGGTGTTTTTTTCGAGGTGGTGAACATTTTCCCGATTCCCGATTTATTACATTAAATGATCCTAAAAATAACAGAAAATGCGCTACTCCCCAATACTCGGATATCATTTGTGCAGGAAACCTGTTTCTGTGTGGTTGCTTTTTGTGCGATTTCTCATTTGTGTGACTGTTTAGGTGCGATTTTATTATTTGTACGATTAGATTGTGTGATTCAAGACCCGATGTCATAATAAAATCGCACAAACGAGGAATCACGCGAAAAGGGACCACACAAAACAGTTTTGCCTGTATAATATATATGCTATAGAGCAATGGTGGCAAAACTTTTGGACATTACGGGCGACTAATTGTTCAAATGTTAAGCTGCGGGCTACCAACGTTGACTGTATCAATGATTTTTCTAGAAAAAGTTTAAGCTAGGATTGGGCGATCATGTATCGATATTCAGAAGATCGATATTTTCCTCTCCGATTTCCGATTTTTTGGTTCGATCCTTTGTACTGCTAAAAATCGCGAAAATCTATCTTTTGTTCTCGATTTTTTCGATATTTTTGATCGTAGAATTTTTTTTTTGAAAATTTGTTCTTTAATGAACATTGATTTTGACCGTTATAGTTTGAGGATAGCGCTCCTATAGGGATCACCTTTCAACAAACGATTTCGTCTTTCGGGAATATATTGGGTATATAAATTGAAAAAATCTAGATACTATCACTGAATGCTCATCCATTTTTTTCGAAGAATTTAAAGCAGTGTTGGAAAAAATCATCTTCGCTAAGATCTAATGCATAGATTTTCGGGCTAGGTTGCATCGAAAACCTATATATTCCAAACAAAAATTAAACTGACAGATCCAGGCAACCATTGAATATGAGTAAATGAACTTTTGTCCTTCAATATGTTTTGATGTTTATTTTTTCCACCCAGTGTCATTTTCATCTTGATTATCGGAAACGTCAGAACTGAATTTCATTTCAGCCAAATGAATATCAGCTGTTGTTAACTTCTAACCTGAGGCTGCTGTGTGCGGTTGGGTTTTGCAGTTGCCGGATGCCGTTATCGGAAATACCTTATGAAATTCCCGATGTCGCAAATGACTTGACGGTAGCTAAAACCACTCGTTGTATCCATTTTGCATATGTTGCTACCGTCTCGCCAAGTAAAATTTATTTTGAACTTAAATTTTCTGCCAGAACGAATATCGTTTCGGATGTGATGAATATCAATTTGTTGCTTTTGATATCCAAAGTATAAATAACAGCGAAGTTATGAACCCCACTCAATGTCGCGATATGCGATATGAACAAAATGAACTCGTTTGTTATTGTCATCAATATAATGAGGGCAGTGTGTTTCAAGCTGAAAAAAGTCATTTACACTGGAACAAAATCATATTCGTTTCTCGTGAATATTTGTTGATATTCAAAGACACTGGTTTAAAGTGTCTCTTTTAGCTGAAACTTTTTTTTAAATATACTCAAAGTCAGCCACATTTTTGGCATATTCTCACACTCCGCACTCTAACGATTAATCTCTTCAAAAACCACCTTACAAGCAGCAGTTTGTATACATTTTCGTAAGTTCGATCATTACAAAACAAGTGGATACAAGTTATATTTACACCATCCTACTCACTCGGTTGACAGTGAAAATTGTGACGAAGTTAGATGGTGACATCAGGTCCAGCTGAAGCGTTTTTTTTGTGGAACTGAGACTTCGACTGAATGCCGGACGTATGGCACGGTTGGATTTTATGGGATTATTTTCAGTTCTAGATGAGTATCAGTCCATAACGATACGCGATGGATACTCTGGAAAATACAATTTTTCTGGGCTTTCAAGTTTTTTTGTGACCTTCATATTGAGAATTAAAATAAAAATCCTTTGATGTTTGAATACAAATGTGAATTGTTCATTCCATGTTTAAAGAAAGAAACACACACTCATCTATATATATATATAAATGTATTTCTGTCTGTCAGTCTGTCTGTCTAATTCTTATGGATTCGGAAACTACTGTACCGATCGACATGAAAAATGGTATGTAGGGGATTTTGGGGCCGGGGAAGGTTTTGATAATTTGCCCTTCTCTAGGGGGGAGCTGCCATACAAATGAAACACAAATTTCTACATTACTTGAGAATTAATCAAGCAAACGAAACCAAATTTGGCATGTGTAGGTTTTAGGGTGCAATAAATATTTTTACGGTAGTTAGATACTCCTCCCCCTCTCTTAGGTGAGCTGCCATACAAATGAAACACCAATTTCTGCATTACTCGAGAATTAATCAAGCAAATGAAACCAAATTAGGCATATTGAGGTTTTAGGGTGCAACAAATGTTTCTATGGTGGTTGGACATTCCATCCCCCTCTCGAAGGGGGGGCTGCCATACAAATGAAACACAAATTTCTGCATTACTCAATAATTAATCATGCAAATGAAACCAAATTAGGCATATTGAGGTTTTAGGGTGCAATAAATGTTTCTATGGTGGTTAGATTCTCCAGCCCCCTCTCTAAGGGGGAGCTGTCATACAAACGAAAAACAAATTTCAGCATAACTCGAAAACTAATCAGACAAACGAAACCAAATTTGGCACGTGAAGATTTTAAGGGACATTAAACGTTTCTGTGGTGAATAGAAACTCCTCCCCCCTCTCTAAGGGGAGAAGAGGAAAGGGGTCTGTCTTCATTCTATCATATTTTCTGTATCAAACATTTATTCCATGTAACGGAGAAACCTGTTATTTGCAGGTGGTTGAAAAATCTTGAACGAGAAATGTGTCTGAAAATAATCGTATATAAGAATGAATAGAATGATGATTTTTGGTAGAAGTACTACGAACTTTTTAGTAAAAGGTAAATTCAACAGGGTCGATTAGAAGATCAATCAATGAACAGTTCTGCGATTGGACTCATGAACTTGCGCTTAGTAAGAAAACGTGAATGTTTGAAGGTATTGATAACAAAAATATATTTTGGACGGGACGAAGTTTGCCGCCGTTTAGAAAATTGATCCGTAAGATCGATCTTTTGCAAAAGATCGCCCAATCCTAGCTCGAACCCTACTGTACTTGCGCAAAATCATAACTCGTATACTCGCGCACATTGTCACAGATAGTGCGTGTCTCTGTAATTTTGCTATTGTTTTTTTGGTGATGCAATTTTCAGTAATTATTTGTGTTTTTTAAAACAAAAAAAGATACAGTGATTGACCTCTAATGGGTCATACCAAGATACCACTCTGTGTTGCATTAGAGGCGATTGTGACCTGTGATTGGACTTATCAACAAACACAACATAATTTGAAAAATAAGTTAAAACAGGAAAACCATTGAAAATCCAACAAATAACCACTAGAAAAGCGTACTAAATACATATGGTTGAAAACACTCCTTAAAATTTATCATGTTGTGGAAACATGCACAAAGGAGGTTTACAAAAACATCCAATCAGAGAATAAAATCAAAATATTCAATTTTTCGTATTGCATTACAAGTCTGCCCAATTAGCTAGATGTCCAATTAGAGGCGAACCACTTTTTCTAATTAAATGAAAATTATTGATTCTCGGTCTGTGAGACCAATTATTCAATTAACTAGAAGTATAATAACTATCTACCGGAGATGTTAGCCCCTATTAAGTAAATTATAATATAATCTCATCAAATCGAGTTCATTCTCGAGCGTCGGCGTCGGTCCAAAGCAAAGCATCAGAAATGCAACAAGCAAACCAAACAGCTCGAAAAATTATGCCGACAGCTTTCACCCGACTGTATACTTAACAGTAAAATAGAACTAACAAGCAAAATTCTGTTCAACTAGAATTCCATAACCTATTCAATTTTAGAAATTTATAATTTCTCATTCATCACTGTTGTTCTATTCATGATTATGTTTCTTGAAAAAAAATTATCTGCACATTTAATTATCATTACTTAAAATTCACTTTTGAAATTAAAATAACAATACTTCATTAAAACTCGCGAACGCAGTCTTCAAAAGCGAAGTTTTCTTCTATAATTTGGATTTTATCGATTTTCAAAACCTTATGCCGGATGTTTCCAACATTTTCAATTGGTCGTTTAACATTGTTGTTGAAATTATTCGTAGTTATAATGTGTTAATATCAGATGAACTAACAACCTGAAAAAAGAAAAAGAAAACCGAAACTAATATGAAGAAATAGCTACTCTTACAACTAATTTGTTTTATTGAGGTTAGCATAAACACCTTATACAATGATCACGGCAAAAGGTGGAGAGATAATTATTCCATTGTATTTGGAGGGGACACTATCCTAGATCACTTGGCGGGCGTTTGTATTCCGTTTGGGTTGAAGGAAATATGAGATTTTAAAAAAAAAAAACGGATCGATTTTAGTGAGAGAAATCTTTGATAATTTATATCTCATCTATAATCGTACCGAAATAGACGTATTTCATTCCAACTCGGCTGGCCGTTGGCAGCACGCGAAATTGTTGTAATTTTTTTCTTTATTGCAAGATATTAGATCCTTATTTTTCATTTTTCTGTTAGGGTGACCATTTCCATTTTAGGGTCGTCCGAAAATCAACTTTTCCCATTTTTTCCCAAAAATGACTTTCTTTAAAAATTCATAACTTTTGAACCATTTAACCGATTTGGATGATTGATATATTAAATCAAAGCCAATATAAAAATTTTTTTTTAATATTTTGAATTAAATTTATTTTTTAAAAATTATTTTATTGAGAAATATTGAACTTGATGGATTTTTTTTTTCGTAATTATTGATTACAACCTTTTTTTTTATTGTTGCATGCCTTTGGACTAGAGGGCGCTATATTTTTTATATTTTTTTTTGAAAGCTTAAGGTTTTTCACATAACATATGTCGATTTCAGAGATGCTTTGTTTTTCGTTTTTGAGATATGATTTTTCAAAGTTAACCGGTGGTCCGAAAAATATTTTTTTCTCCTTTTATCCAAAAATGACTTTTTTCATAACCTTTGAATTACTGAACCCATTCAGATAAACAACATATCAAATTGAAGTCAATGAACTAAATTTCTTTGAAAAAATATCACACTTGCGCAAAAATTGGATTCTGGTCTAGTCTAGTCACATTGGAATATTGAACGAAGACTTAAAACATGTTAAATTTGAAAAATCATATCTCAAAAACGAAAAAAATAGCATCTCTGATATCGAGTAAAAATTCCTCAGCTTTCCAGCAAAAATATTAAAAAATATAGCGCCCTCTATCTTTATCCGAGAAAACTATGAAAAACTTACTCAATCAATAATTATAAAAACGGAAATCCAAAAAATCGCAAAAATAATATTTTTTCAAATACAACTAATTCGAAAGCTTTAATTGAATATGTCGGTCATCTAAATCGGTTCAGTAGTTCAAAAATTATGAGTTTTTTTTTATAGTGGGAGAAAGGGGGAAAAATTGTAATTTCGAACCATCGGTTAACTTTGAAAAATTATATCTCAAAAATGAAAAAAATAGCATCTCTGAAATTGAGATATGTTATGTAATAAATCCTCAGCTTTCGAAAAAAAAAATATAAAATATAAAAAAATATAGTGCCTTCTAGTCCAAAGCCATGAAAACAATAAAAACGACTACAATCAATAATTACGAAAATTAAATCCGTTTTTTTGCAAGTTCAAATTTTTTTTATGAAATGCATACTTATTGGCTTCAATTAGATGTATCGATCATCTAAATCGGTTCAGTAGTTCAAAAGTTATGAATTTTTGAAAAAAGTCATTTTTGAAATAAAGTGAAGAAAATGATTTTTTGGACCACCTTAAAATGAAAATGAGTACCCTAATAAAAAAATTTAAAAAAATACGGGTCTAATGTTTTGCAATAAAGAATAAAATTACCACTTTTGACGAAAATCTGAGAACCACTATATCGGTTTGGCATGGAATGGCTGTATACATAGTTACCTTGAAGATACCTGACTTCACGTACAATTTAGGCATAACATCAATAACTTAATTGTTTTTGCACCCATAATGTCCGGTTGAATCAGCGAGATTTATTTGTATTGTTGGGATTTCATTTGTTTTTCTACAAAGAAAACTGTTCGTGTTTTGATTGTGTAACTCGAATAATATGTTAAAAGTTTGTGTTAAGATAGAAAATGATTTTCTAATATCGCTACGTTTTGTGTTAAGCTACATGTTTACAAATGCTTTTTCAACGTAATTCTTAAACATATATTTTTCCATAATGATGTATTTTGAAAAGATAATGGAAATTAAAAGCTAATTCATAAAACTTCATGAACATGACGATATGACACAACAAACATATTAAAAGGGCCTATCTATATCTGATTTCTATATTGATTTCTGTCTGTCTGTCTGATTCTTATGGACTTGGAAACTACTGAATCGATCGGCGAGAAAATTGGTATGTGGGTTTTTTTGGAGCCGGGGAAGGTTTTCGTGATAGTTTGAGACCCCTCCCCCCTCATACAAATAATCATACAAATGAAACACAAGTTTCTGCATAACTCGAGAATTAATCAAGCAAATGAAACCAAATTTGACATGTGAAGGTTTAAGAGAACAATAATTGTTTCTATGGTGGCTCGAGCCCCTCCCTCCTCTCTAAGGGGGGCTGAAATACAAATGAAACACAATTTTTTGCATCACTCGAGAATTAATTAAGCAAATGAAACCAAATCAAGCATATGGAGGCTTTAGGTTGCAATCAATGTTTCTATGGCGACTAGACACTCCACCCCCTCTCTAAGGGGGGGCTGCCATACAAATGAAAAACAAAGTTTTGCATTACTCGAGGATTAATCAAGCAAATAAAACCAAATTTGGTATGTGGAGGTTTTAGAGTGCAATAAATGTTTTTACGGTGGTGAGACACTCCATCCCCCTCTCTAAGGGGGGGCTGCCATACAAATGAAAAACAAAGTTTTGCATTACTCGAGAATTAATCAAGCAAATGAAACCAAATTTGGCATGTGAAGGTTTAAGGGAACAATAATTGTTTCTATGGTGGCTCGAGACCCCTCCCTCCTCTTTAAGGGGGGCTGAAATACAAATGAAACACAAATTTCTGTATTACTCGAGAACTTAGTTAGCAAACGGAACCAAATTTGGCATGTGAAGGTTTTAGGGTGCAATGAATGATTCTATGATTGTAAGATACTCCTCCCCACTCTCTTATGGGGGAGCTGCCATGCAAATGAAACAAAAAATTCTGCATTACTCGAGAATTGATCAAGCAAATGAAACCAAATTAGGCATATGGAGGTTTTATGGTGCAATAAAGGTTTCTCTAGTGGTTAGACACTCCACCCCCTTCTCTTAGGGAGGGCTGTCATACAAATGAAACACAAATTTCTGCATAACTCGAGAATTATTCAAGCAAATGAAACCAAATTTGGCATGCGTAGGTATTAAAGTGCAATGAATGTTTTTACGGTGGTTGGGCACTCCACCCCCCTCTCTAGGGGGGAGGTGCCATACAAATGAAACACAATCTTCTGCACAACTCGCGAACTGATCAAGCAAATGGAGCCAAATTTGGGATGTGAGGGTTTTTATGTTCGAGAAATTTTGGTACGACATCCCATAAAAATAATACACACAATTCAACCAAACATATTCCAACCAAACATGACAATTGAAAATTTTCGGAAAACTCTGGAGGAAAATTGGGAAAATTCAATTCGCATATGTTCTACAATTACATATTGACAAGCGTTTTTAGTCCATTTGATGTTTGCGCTAACGAAATTGATCTTTGCTCGAAAATGGAAATGGATTTTAATGTGATAAAACGCACTCCTATATCTTCTTCTATCTATATAAAAAAAATGGATCACCGAATGTGTTGATAATAGCCAAACTCGAGAAAGGAATTGTCCGATTTAGGAATGTCTTTATTCTATCATATTTTCTGTATCAAATCATGTTATTTGCAAGTGGTTGAAAAATCTTTGAGAATTGTGTCTGAGAATAATCTGATTATAATGAAGAGTTTTGGTAGAAGTACTAGGAAATTTATCAATCAATGAACAATGAACAGCTCTGCGATTGGACCCATGAGCGTGCGCTTAGTAAGAAAACGTGAATGTGATAACGAAAAATAAATTTGCCGGGTCAGCTAGTTTATTATATAAAATATCTCGAGAATGGCTGAATTTAGAAGGAGATTGATAATGAGCTTTTTTGCTTTAAATCACATAAGAATTCATAATTTGCGTTTAAAAATAATTGTTAACATACAAAAATTCAAAGTTTCGAAAATTCATAAAAATCCGATGTTCCACAAAGTTCTCCAAAAATAGTGTTATCATCTTGTACTAATTTTCTCAATTTTTTACATGACTTCTATTTCATATGAAATTTAAAAAAATAAAAATGCGTATTTTAGATATTGCAAATTAGGGTATTAATTAAGATTATTATTTTTTTTCTCAGTGTATATATTTTCAGGTTTATACATCAATACACTGTTACACTTTCTAAGACACTATTTCGGTACGACTCATAGTTTTCGAGATAATTATCAAAAAATCCTCTTACTAAAATCGATACGCCCTTTTCAAAAGTTACACTTGGGCAAAAAAAATCCCAATTGCTGTGGAAAACTTATATTAGGCTGTCAAAAAAGTCCTGCGGTATTTTTTTTGAATTTTCATTTGTTCATAAAATTAGTTACAATCATCTGTTTTAAGTCAAATATGCGCCGTTTTGTTCGATGACTTGTTCCCAACGAGATTCCAACTTCATAATACCCCTGTTATAGAAGCTCGCTTCCTTATTGGCAAAAAACTCGGAAAGCCAATTTTCACAGGCCTCTTTTGTGGCTAAAGGCTGATTTAAACGATGCCAGTCAGCGCTCTAGTTGAAGTATCCAGTGAACAGAGAACAGACACTCTATTCAAGTTAGAGGCCAATTACTTGTTCGATACTGGTACAAGTATCTTGAACAGAGTGTCTGTTCTCTGTTCACTGGATACTTCAACTAGAGCGCTGACTGGCATCGTCTAAATCAGCCTTAACTTCTGACTACCTAGCTCGTTCGCCATGGACAAAAACAGGTGGTAGTCACTTGGTGCAAGGTCCGGACTATACGGCGGATGCAAAAGAACCTCCCATCAAATGGTTAATATCGGTTTGATGACTTATCCCCAGCTCTTGGCCGATGCTACGGCTGCTACTATGCCGGTCTTTCTCGGCTAATTCAGCGATTTTGTCGCAATTTTCGACGACAGGCCTTCCGGAGCGTGGCGCATCTTCGACGACCTCTACACCAGAACGAAAACGTTGAAACCATCGTTGTGCGGTGGAAATGGAAACTGTATCGGGTCCATAAACTGCACAAATTTAATTGGTAGCTTGAGATGCATTTTTGCCTTTGTCATAGTAGTACTGTAAAATATGTCGGATTTTCTCTTTATTTTGCTCCATATTTGCGACACTATAACTCACGAACGACTTAACCAAACAAAACACTGTCAAGGACTATATTATAGCGCGCAAAAATACCTTTCCAACAAGCTCGATACAATGAATACAACTAGAACTACACGCTTACAACGACACCTCGCGGAAATACCGCAGGACTTTTTTGACAGCCTAATATTTCCTCCAACCCAAACGGAATACAAACTTCCATTCGTATCAAAAATATTCATGTTTTGACATTTATCGATTTCATTTAGAATTGCTGTATTCTGGTAAGTTTTTTTTAATACTATATTTGAGAGAGATCTTCTGGTCGTTCAGACTTCTAATCAAACTTATTGTACAATAAAATGAAAAACAATGAATAAAAACAATTAATAATTAATGATAGCCAGCGAATAAAACTTTCATTTGGTTCAAGATAGATACCATATTACCCAAGAAATGAAAAATGGGGGAAATTTTCCGTTCGAATTTTGAAACAACTGGCCGGCAATTGGTTTAACAAATTCATTGAATGAATAGTTTCGCTACTCCGGGGCAGCCTGTCCCACTTTACCCTACATCTCGTCTCAACGCTGCCCCTCACTGATTTTAAATTCTGCTCCACATGTTTCGACATTCGATTTATTGGGCTGCTGCCTATAAATTGTCTTAGTCCCTGCATATTGAGTGGAACTCTTCGCCGTATCTGACCCCGCCTCCCAACCATGCCTCGTTCGATTATTTAGGCACATAAATCGGCGCAGTAATGCTTTGCAAACACGAATGTACATACATAAAGGGTGTGTCACATCAAATTGCATCACGGAAAAAACGCTGTAGAAATTTAATTTTTAGGAATTATATCTTCAGCTTTCGCTTATAATCAGATAAGAGTGTATAGATCACGTTAGCCATGCTTCACTGTCAATTTTTCGTAAATTTGGAAAAATGTCGTCGAACGAAAAAGAGCGTTGTGAATTAATCCTGCGCACTCATTTCGAGAATCCGGAGTTGTCACATCGGGACATCGGTAAGATGCTGGGAATCGTCCAATCCACGGTCAGCAGAGTACTAAAACGATACTTCGAGAACCTAACCATCGACCGGAAGGTGAAGAACGGCAAAAATGGATGCTCCGTCAGTGAAAAAGATCACAAGCGCGTAGTTAAGCAGTTTAGACGTGATCCGAGAAGTTCGGTCCGGGATGTCGCCAATAAGCTGAATTTGTCAAGCTCATTCGTGCAGCGGACCAAGCAGCGGGAGGGCCTGCGTACATACAAGGTTCAGAAGACTCCTAACCGCGACGAAAGGCAAAACATGGTGGGGAAGACGCGAGCCCGGAAGCTGTACACCGAAATGCTGACGAAGCCGCATTGCCTGGTAATGGACGACGAAACCTACGTCAAAGCGGACTTTCGTCAGCTGCCGGGCCTGTTGTTCTTCTCCGCAGAGGACAAATTCAGCGTTCCGGAGGAGATTCGCAAGCAGAAACTACCCAAGTTTGCCAAAAAGTACATGGTGTGACATGCGATCTGCTCTTGCGGAAAGCGGAGCGCCCCCTCCGTGATGACCGGCACGGTAAACGGGCAGGTTTACCTTAAGGAGTGCCTACAGAAGCGCTTACTACCACTATTGAAACAGCACGAGGGCCCGACCATCTTCTGGCCGGATCTCGCTTCGTGCCACTATTCAAAGGACGTGTTGGAGTGGTACGAAGTCAACGGGGTCACCTTCGTGCCAAAGGAAATGAACCCGCCCAATGCGCCGGAGCTTCGCCCAATAGAGAAATATTGGGCGATTATGAAGCAGGCCCTCCGGAAGAACCCAAAAGTTGTCAAATCGGAGGCGGACTTCAAGAGAAAATGGATTTCTGTTAAAAAAAACTACAACCTGACGTTGTACAGAACCTTATGGACGGGGTAAAGAGGAAGGTGCGAGCATACGGGCTTGGGCTCGAAGTATGAATAAAAAGAAAATGCCAAAAGTTGTTTAATAGTTTTTATTTTACTGTCTAAAATTTTCAAAAGGATCGGTCTACTGGGCAAATTTCTACAGCGTTTTTTCCGTGATGCAATTTGATGTGACACACCCTTTACATACATATATCTTCCAGAGTGCCCCCCAGTGTAAAGCGAAGAAGGTTAAAGCTTAATCGAGCAGAAAAAGGGGTAAATTGAATCATCGAACACAGAGAGAGAGATAGGCCCCGTTTTTCGGTCACCGGTGACAATCCAATCCCCAAACTCTGTCAGCTCGTATACAAGCGTTTTCGCTTCTTTAAATTCTAAGCATAGTTCTGGTTCAAACCGTTCAGTGTTTTCGATGGGACGTGATCGGGATGACGACAGGCTTCGACACAGCGAAGGAAAGATCTGTTTACAACTTTTCTCGGTACATACTATGTTATGAAGTAAGTTGTGTTGGCTCCTGTTGGCACCTCCCTGCTTTTGTTTCTTTGCATTCGTGTGTACACTCTCAAAGTCTCGTCGGATGGCAAAGTCATCGACTGAAGTTGCTCCAATGTTTACGGTGGCGCGTGTATACTCTGTTCCGTTTCCAGAGCCTGAAAGCTGAAAAGCAAAGTCAATTTTGTAGACGCAAAAGTCGAAGATTTGCTCGCTTGTACAAGCAGCTCGTGATTTGTGAAGAGAAGCTATCGGTAGGCCGGTCGAGTGGAAAGACTTGAACCCGGTCCCGGTGCCACTGCTGTTACGACGTGAGAAGCGTTCAAGAATCGATTCTCGATAGAAGCAGTTCGAGACTATTTGAGATATTTCCGACATATCGTTCAGATGACTTGCTCGTAGGGAGTATTTTTTTCGAGAGCACTCATTGTGTTATTTTTAAAAACCTGTTTTTTTTTAATTCAACCCATCGACGATTATTGTTATTACTTGATTATTTTGCTGGGACAGAGCGTTAATGCTTCATAATTCATTCCCCATTGGATTACGGTGAATCAGCAGAATAATCGTTCATTTAAATCGTGACTTACGGACATAGGTTTTCTGCGTACTCAGCAAACAACCGCAGCAACACGCTGAATCAATATTGAATGATGTGGTTTTGTGTTGTTTTACAATAAGCGCGCAATGGAGGCGCAATAACACGCCGATGGCATTTTTTTAAATTATTTTCAACAACTGTCCAATTTTTCGCACGCTCCACTTTTTACCGCATAATGAGTCAGTTGGGTGCAAATTGTATGAAACGAATTAATCAAGTTAATCCCAAAATTAACTCCGAAGGGGGCATAAAAATAATATGTTCATTCGTTGAACACGCACCACGTGTGCGCGGAAAAAAAGTTACGTGTTTATTTACAATGCTTGACAGAAGTAGTTGTTGTGGTTGACGGTATGATTTCGGTGCACAATTATCGCTCAGCATTATAACCCTTTTATGCGATAAGTTATAATACTGATTAACAATAAAATATGTAAGCGTCAATGTGATTTTTAGAAGAACAGAAAGAATACTCTTACGTCTAAATGGCTACTGTGTGAATGTACCATATGTAATGGTATAGAAGGAATACTGGCAAATGGCAACTGTGTAATGTGCTAATTATAGATATGATAACCATGTGACATGTACACGATTAAAATTCGGCTCCTTTACTGCTAAAATGCTAATGAGCCTTAAAAAATAAATGGGATAAAAAAAATAATAATCGTTTGTGATTGAAACTGTGCCTATGGATTCATATGATATGATCACGTTTTAATACAAAAAAAAAAACAAATAAATTAGATGAATTGGGCGATGTTAAGTCAGAGGGGACCAAGTCACAAAATTAAAATTTTTCGTATTATTGATTGTATTAGATTAAGCATTTTGTAAGCTATGTACCACATTTATCAGATTAGGAAAATCACGCGTACAGCAGAAATAACGTATCGAAATGGTTTTGAATGATCAACGAAAAACCCTTATAGTATTAAACTTCATGTTCGTTTTTCTCGAAATCATAAAAATATCGCATGGTCCGATCTTACTTAACACCGATCAATTGAGCTATCCTTATTCTATTATTATAAGTAAAACATTCTCAATAGATTTGGTTTGAGATACAAATATGTTTCATCACATGTTAAGCCCAAATTCAGAAGAATTTTTCATGACTATGATAAAAAATAATGAAATAAATGATTCCTGAATGGAATGAAGGATGAATTCAGTCAACCTTCCTATAACGCGGTACACTCGGGACGCGGTTTCCATAGAACGTGGAGATGATACAGCGCGGGCTCGATTATATACAGTTTTTGTTTTTTTTTTCACTGTATATAATCGAATCTATATATATAAAAATGGAGTGATGTCTGTCTGTCTGTCTGATTCTTATAGACTCGGAAACTACTGACCCGATTGACATGAAAATTGGTATGTAGGGGTTTTTGGGGCCGGGGAAGGTTTTCGTGATATTTTGAGACCCCTCCCCCCTCTCTAAGGGGGGGCTGCCATACAAATGAAACACAAATTTCTGCATTACTCGGAAATTAACCAAGCAAACGAAACCAAAGTTGGCATGTGAAAGTTTTAGGGTGCAATAAATGTTTCTATGATGGTTAGACAGTCCTTCCCCCACTCAAAGGGGGGGCTGCCATACAAATGAAACACAAATTTCTGCATTACTCGAGAATTAATCAAGCAAATGAAACCAAATTTGGCATGTGGAGGTTTTAGGATGCAATAAATGTTTCTATGGTGATAAGATACTCCTTCCCCCTCTCTTAGAGGGGGCTGCCGTACAAATGAAACACAAATTTTTGCATTACCCGAGAATTAATCAAGCAAATTAAACCAAATTAGGCATATGGAAACTTTAGGGTGCAATGAATGTTTCTATGGTGGTTAGATACCCCTCCCCCCTCTCTTAGGGGTGGCTGCCATACAAATAAACCACAAATGTCTGCATTACTCGAGAATTAATCAAGTAAATGGGCGGGACGAAGTTTGCCGGGTTAGCTAGTCATGTATATAATCGAGTCAGAACAAAAATTTTTTTATTGGTTTTTTTAGTTGTGTTTTTCATTTTTTGAATTTAAAAGAGGAATTTGATTTTTGATTCATCCCCTTAAAGTCATAAAACACCTTTCTCACATGAAAAAAAAATAAATTTATCTAGATTCTCTCAGGAGGTGATAGATGCTCATATTTAATGAAAAAAACCCTTCCACGCATATGTTCGAATTTCACAAATGACGGAGTTATAGAACTTTTTTTTGTTTCGGTCTCTGTTGGCTCAAACTACCTCTACATTACAAAGTACGCTACGGAAGACGATTCTGTTGCTTTCATTTGAAAAATGAGGAAATTTATTATAGGATATAGTAGTGGAACATCTAAATTAGTGGATTTTAATAACATTTTGGAAGTGAAAAACTTAAAAGTTAATAATTTTTAATGTGTTATTATTAATTTCGTCCTAAAAACTTATATTAATCTAGATTGTTTCTATCAATTAAATCGAAGCTTCCTAACCGCTCTACAATTTGTTCTTTGACACCCAACTTCTATCTTTCTTAATTTGGTTGCAATATCGACATTAACAATTCCTGGTGAAAATTCAAATTCAAAAATCACTATTTTTACCGTACTGAACATGTAATAGCCACTTAACACTCTTATACTCGTGCATTGGTCTGTCAGACCGAGAAATCAATAATTTCTTCATTTCTCAGAAAATATCAACACTACGACTTTGACACTAGAAAAACAATACATGCATGTTGAAAATTTCGAACCATCAAACTCTTTTTTTTCACAGACAGTACAAACAAATTCATCGTCTTTCAGTTTCAGTGTTTCAGTTTGAATTTGGTCGATACTTCATTCGAACAATAATCCGGATAATTTTAATGTTTTTTTTTCTCTAAAAGATCACCAAAAAATCTACAGAATGGTTTCATTTCCTTTTTTGTACGTTACTTCAATGCTCAAAAATGTCCTACTTTATGCGACCGAATTCTAACTGAAATAGACGTTATAGAGGAATTGTTTTCGCAATTCTTATTTGGCGATGTCCTTTGGCGTCCGTCCCAACGCAAGCCCGTTCGAACGGTTACGTGTCACACTGAACTGTTGTGTGAGATATTCACATGGATTGAGCCGCTTCGATCACGTGGATCACGTGGATAATTAGGTTAGGAATTATTCCACAGTCAAACTTAAGTATTCTGGTCCGATCATAATTTTCTAAATAGCTACAAATTGTCGAAATAGTGCAATTCCAAATGAAATCGTCCAAAAAATGCAGACTTCGAAAACATGTATTTTTGATTCGAATGAAAGTTTGTATTCCGTTTTACACATCAATTTGGAATTTTTTGACTCAAGCGTAACTTTTGAAAAGGGCGTATCGATTTTAGTAGGAGAAATCTTTGATAATTTATATCTAAAAAACTATGAGTCGTACCGAAATAGTGTCTTAGAAAGAGTTATAGCGTATTGATGTCTAAACATGAAAAAAATATACACTGAGAAAAAAGATTAGTACTCTTTTTTTATTTACAAAATAAAATTTGCAATATCCAAAATACATATTTTTTTTATTTTTTTTATTTTTTTTTAAAATTTTTTTCATATAATATAGAAGTCATGTAGAAAAATTAAAAAATGGGTCCAAGATGGTAAAACTATTTTTGATGAACTTTGTGAAACATCGAATTTTTATGAATTTTCGAAACTTCAAACTTTTGTATGTTAACAATCATTTTTAGTCACAAATTATGATTCCTGATTTGATTCAAAATAAAAAAGGTTATTATCAATCTCCTTCTAAATGTAGCCAGTCTCGAAATATTTAAAAAAATATTTCTAATTTATTGTCTTTTTTAATAGTAAATAATCCCTTTTAATATGTTTGCCGTGTTATACCGTCATGTTCATGAAATTTTATGAGTTTGCTTATAATTTCCAACAACTTTTCCAAATATATCATTATGGTAAAAATATATGTTTAGGAGTTACGTTGAAAAACATTTGAAGACATGTGGGATAACACAAAACGTAGCGATATTAAAAAATCTTTTTTTATCTTAATACAAATTTTTAACATATTATTCGTGTTACACAATCAAAACACGAACAGTAGAATTGAAATCCCAACAACAAATACATCTTGTTGATTCAACCGGACGTTATGGGTACAAATATAAATAACTTGTTTACGTTATGCCTAGATTATACCTGAAGTCAGGTATCTCTAAGCTACCTCTGTATGTTTTCGTGTTGTAGACCGTTTCCGAAAAACGGTAAGAAATGTTCATCTGAAAAAGGTTTCTTAACCGTGTCAATGATTGAGAAACTTAAGTCAATGGGTTGCAATATCCTTTTATATACATCTTTAAAAATTTGCGGATCATGCCGTTTATCCGTATATTTTTCCAAACCAAAGCAGTGTAATACTGAGGAGCAGATCAGTACAGCAGTAGGAAATACTTTAGAAGAAGTACCATCAATAGTTTCAGTCGTTTCAGCATCTTCGCAAGATTCCCAAAACAGCAATATACCAGAGTATTCCCGAGCGTACAACATTGAGCTATTCAACAAGGGAATCGCCGGTATTAACGTTTCACCAATAATGACGAAAAGACTTGGACAGGCTAGTTACCCCGAACAAAAATTCAAAGAAATTTCTAAAGGTATTGAAAGAAATCTATTTTCCTTTTCACATGAAGAAGACGAAGAGTCGAACTTTAAACAAAAGGCAAAAGAGTTTGATGAGATTATCAATCAGCTCAAAGAGAAATTTGACCACACAGAGACAACAAGATCAGAAAAAGTTAGAATTTTAACAGTTTTGCCTAAGTCTTGGTCCGTGTAAAAAATGGAAGAAGAATTTGGCGTCAATAAATATATGGCAATTCAAGCCAAAAAACTGGCAAATGAAAAAGGTGTATTGTCGACACCACATAGCAAATATGGACCAAATTTAAGTGAAGATGTTAAAAATCATGTTTCGGAATTTTATAATGACGACGGTATCAGCCGATCATTACCTCGTGAAAGAGACTATGTTTCTGTAGCCAAAGATGGGAAGCGTCAACACATCCAAAAAAGGTTATTAATA
The DNA here is from genome assembly GCF_029784135.1 of Toxorhynchites rutilus septentrionalis. Classification (NCBI taxonomy): domain Eukaryota; kingdom Metazoa; phylum Arthropoda; class Insecta; order Diptera; family Culicidae; genus Toxorhynchites; species Toxorhynchites rutilus. Next base: position 112,070,324 of record NC_073746.1, read on the forward strand.
ACATCATTACGGGAAACTTTCAACAGATTTAAGGAACTTAATCCAAATTACAAAATTAGATTTAGCTCTTTTGCATCAAAACACAACAGTCCACATTTCTAACAATATAAAAGCTAATTTGCAAGAAAATGATGTTGTTGTGATTTGCGATTTTTCCGAAAATTATTCATTTGTGCTACAAGATGAAGTTCAAAGTCATCACTGGAATAATGATCAAGCAACAATCCATCCATTCGTTGTTTATCATAGAGATGAAAAAGGTTCTCTGGCAAATTTAAGCTTTGTAGTTATATCTGAAGTTTTAAGTCACAATAGCTGTGCAAGTATTTATTTCTAAATTGGTAACATTTTTGAATCAACAAATGCAGGTAAAAATAATAAAATTCATGTCGGCTGGTGCTACATCCCAGTATAAAAATAGGAAAAATTTTGCGAGTTTATGTCAGTTTAAATCGAAATACGACATTGACGCTGAACGGCATTTTTTTGCAATATCACACGGCAAAGGACCTTGTGATGCAATTGGTGGTACATTAAAACGGATGGCAACAAGAGCTAGTTTGGCTAGGCAGCATTAACATCCGATTACGAGTGCAAAAACGTTATTTGACTGGGCTAGCAAGCGAAAGGAAGACTATCTTACAAAATTGTCATTTTCATATATGTCACAAGAAGAATTTGATCAGAGTGTGGAAGAGTTGAGTAGCATGTATGATAACACCAAACAAATTCCAGGTACCCAAAAGTATCAATTCTTTGTACCTGTATCCGAGAATGAAGTAGCAGCAAAGTTGTACTCTAACGACAATGCAGCAAGTTATCATTATGTGTATAGAAATATAAGAAAATGATGAAAAAAATAAATTATATACAACAAAATTGTTAGTTGAGAAAAATAAATGTTGATAAAAAATAAATGCTAAAAATTCTAGTATTATTATTAGTATCTCTTAAACTCCGATAAATATAGGAATTATTTGCCCAAATTGTAGAGAATTATATTTTTTCCTTTTATAAATGTTGTGTTCTGTTGGCGCAACATGTATAACATGTTAAAAGTTTGTATTAAGATAAAAAAAAACATTTTTTAATATCGCTACGTTTTATATTAACCCACATGTGTTCAAATGATTTTCAACGTAACTCCTAAACATATATTTCAACCATGATGATGTATTCGGAAAAGTTGTTGGAAATTATAAGCAAATTCATAAAATTCCATGAACATGACGGTATAACACGACAAACATATTAAAAGGGAATATTTACTATAAAAAAGACAATAAATTAGAAATATGTTTCAAAATATCTCGAGAATGGCTGCATTTAGAAGGAGATTTATAATGAGCTTTTTTATTTTAAAACACATCAGGAATCATAATTTGTGGCTAAAAATGATTGTTAACATACAAAAATTCGAAGTTTTGAAAATTCATAAAAAATCGATGTTCCACAAAGTTCGTCTAAAATAGTTTTACCATCTTGGACCCATTTTGTAAATGTTCTACATGACTTCTATCTTATATGAAAAAAATTTAAAAAAAATTAAAAAATATGTATTTTGGATGTTGCAAGTTAAAGTTTGTTTTTGTAAATAAAAAAAGAGTACTAATCTTTTTTCTCAGTGTATATTTTTTTCATGTTTAGACATCAATACGTACGAATCATAGTTTTTGAGGTATAAATTATCAAAGATTTCTCCTACTAAAATCGATACGCCCTTTTCAAAAGTTACGCTTGAGTCAAAAAAATCCCAATTGCTGTGGAAAACTCATATTTCCTTCAACCCAAACGGAATACAAACTTTCATTCGAATCAAAAATACTCATGTTTTGTCATTTGTCGATTTCATTTGGAATTGCTCAATATCTTTCTATGGAGTACTCAGGGTACCTTTTTAAGTGATATGTATACGTAATATTTGAATTAAAATGACGAGACGAGAAGCTCAACAGTTTATTTTTTTTCATAATTCATCTGAGATTTAAATTTGAATCAAGTGTTGAAAACATTATGCTACACAATTATATTGGTGAGCTTATTCCTAGAATTTTTTTTCTAATCCCGATTTAGAAACGTGTATCCCTCAAACAGGAAACTGTGACCTATAATTTTGAATAATGGGAACCTTCCGGATGCAAACCCGTTATCCGAATATGGGTGATGTTTTGATAAACGTCTTAATGAGGAGCTTCCCGAAAACAATCTTCTTCTCTCATATCCCAATCGCAAAGCGGTGGTGTCGAAAAAAATAACAGCTTAAAAATGTAAAGTTGACCCGATCAAACCGTCTCGTAATGATTTATTTATGATTCAACCATAACGGCAACACCTTGACCGTATAAAAAGGAATGCAATCACAATCGTTGTGATGCCCAAAAACGACGGACGAGCGTCACGAGCCTTGACAGATACTCGTGCGGAATCGGTCGAAAAATGTAATTGCATAAAACAGCTGGAAACCGTTACCTTGACCGCGGTGGTGACCTGCCAGCTGATGATGAGTCGGTCGATCAACCGATCTGACACAGATTAGCGTTTCTCCGCAAACACCGCCCATCGCCCGGGACCTTCGGAGGTGACCGCTAATACCTGTGCCCGAAAACCACCGTAGGCACCTTTTTAAAAGCTATTTTTTGATTGAGCCATCTTGCTCGATCGCTGGGATATCGGTGCCGACTGATTAACAGTATTTTGTTAGGCTAATGAACCGATTGGAAGTTTCATTTATGACCGTTCTGGAGGGCGTGTGTATATTCATAAATTTAAGAATAACTTGTGTTATTTTTCGCCAAACTTCGAAATAATTTCTATTCTGCGCTGCTATTTTCTGTACGAGACATTGAACCGTTACGGCTGACATCAGCAACAATGTATTGTAATCGGTGCGAAATTCAACGCTAGCCTTTCATAGTCACGAGGTTTTGGCGATTTGTTATCGCCGGCAGATCTCCACGCCAAGATAGTATCGGGTCAGTCCCTTCGGGCTCCCGAAATCTCCTAAGGAATAACCACACACAAAAGAGCCTTTTTCTTTCCACTCTCTTTTGGCATTTTTGCTGCGGTCTGAGTGGTTTGGGTTGAATCTTTGGAATCGTTCCGTGGCACACTTCAGAGCCTATTATAACAATAATAGGCTTTGTGGAGCGAGCAAAAAAAAAAAAGTGATCAAGATGTGATCAGACAGGAAGGCTCTTGTTTCAATTGCGAAGTTACACCTCAACCCGACGCCGCGGTGGGATGGGTAATTCCACGCTCGACGACGAACACAACAGCGCAAAAAAGGTCGTTCGAAACAATTTACTCTCTTGAAGAGTGCGAGGGAAGCGAGACGACAGCATCCGCGAGTGAATAGTTTTCAAACGGCACATTCTCGAAGCGTTTGATGGATTTGCCGGGGTCTTCCTCCCCATGCTCCATTTTCCCACCCAACCGATAACGACTGCCTTTATAATGTTGTGCTAAATGTTGCCGCGGTAAAGTGAACCGAACCTGGCGGAGTGAAGGTAGGGAAAAGCATCTGGCGAGGCGTGCGGAAGGAAGATTAGCAATTGCGAACAAAGATTTGAACTCGGTAAAATTGGCATGCATTACATTTGCAATTCGCCCGGGGGTGACGAGTGTGCAAGTGAGATTTATCGCTTGCCAGCAACATTTTGCGGGCGCTTCCTGGTGGAATCCGCCGTGGTGTGAATGTCACGGGTTTCGTTCTCCGAGCGAGTAGCAACAGTTGTCTTGGAGTAATTCATTTACTTTAATGGAGAAAACGTTTCGGATGGATGGTAAAGGTGCACTTAGCATTTATTCTAATGGTTTCTATTACGAAACGCCTAGTTGGATGAACGTTTTGTTAAATAGAAATACTTTTCAGGCATGTTTTTGTTACATGGCTCAGTCACTCATTAGTTCAAAGGAACCGGATTACCTTTCATTTTGCATTATATTTTATTCTTCATGATGCTTAATTTTATGGAAATTAAAATGGGGAATCCATTATTTGCGGATGACTCGATGTTAAAAATGTAGCAAAGTTCCATCAGGAGATATCTGCTACTGAGACAAACGATAAAATCACAGATGGATTATAAAATGGAGAACTTTCTGATTGAAAAGTGCAATTGACGTTATTGATGACCAGTAGAACAAAGTGTAGGAAAAACATAATCGGTTTAGTCATAGGCAGTGTCTTACAATATCAACAAATATTCACGAGTAACGAACATGATTTTATTTGCAGTATAAAGTCATTTATTTCAGCTTGAAACACACTGCCCTGATTATATTGATGACAATAACAGACTAGTTCATTTTGTTCATATCGCTGATGCATGAACAAATTTACTATAATGAATGCGGCATTGAGTGGGGTTCATAACTTTGCTGTTATTTATACTTTGAATGTCAAAAGCAGCAAATTGATATTCATCACAATCGAGACGATGTTCGTTCTGGCATAGATTTTGAGTTCAAAAAATTCAAAAAATAAAAATAGTCAAGCTGGAACATTTGGGGAACAAAAATGCCAGAGTTCGATGAAACGAACTTTGTAAGAAATCGCGCAGGATTTTGTTTGACGAGACGGTAACTACGGCATCGCGAACTGCCCCCCCGTTTTGTAATTGAATAACAATTGCTTCTAGACTCGATGGTCAAATGGATTATATATCATAATCTTCTTGTTGCCTGCGTTGATTGGAAGGAGCTTAAGCCGCAGTACAATCCGAACTAAATAAAATTGTTGTTTGGGGTTGTATCTAGGACATGACCGCATATTTTCGACGTAGAACTACGCAATTATAATATGTAATCAACTTGTTTACCACTTCGAATATTATTTTAGAATGCATAGAAATTTTTGTAACAGATTATGTTCTTCGTTGTAACTAAATTTGATGAACGTCCGTTTTTATGTTTGATATGATGCCTGGAACTACCAAAATATGTGAAAGGAAAAATTGTCAAACGATCATTGTATTTTACATTTCCCTCTGAAATTATTGCACATCTCATGTTTACGTAGTTCTCGAACCGCGAAAGTTCATTCACCTCCAGTATCGGAAATAACAATTTTCCCAGGCTTCTCAGTTTGAAAGTACGTTTTAGGGAACCATATTTCGGTCTGCACAACGACAAGCGAGTACAAAATTACTCAACACCAAAAAATACCCCCGATTTGCATGTATTTTCAAAGCGGATTCTCCAAGGCACATTAATTTTGAAGTCCGTGTTAGGGAAACACAGCTCGGTGGGAACAAAAATAAAGCCCCCCCCCTCCCCTCGCAGGTACATCGATTTGAAGTCTGTGAACCGTAAATCGGGCCAATCGAAACTTGGCAGCTAGGGCGTTTAGATGACGCTTGACGTTTTACAGTTATTCAATTGTTCATCTCATGAAAAATAATATTTTATTAACTGTGATAGACGCGTGGAAATATTTCCTATCAATTGATGCAAACATGTTTCCGATCTGTTAAGAAATGTTCGAGTTATAAGCATTCGAAACACAGGCAGGGTTAGCAAACAATTCGGCAGAACAAATGTATGGAAAAAAGGAAGTTCTTCCAGTTTTCTTGAATTTATATCGTTTGGAGATTAGCGAATTGTAAAATATAGCATATCAAACAAATCTTAGAGAATTTCCGATTCGATTGGTATGCAAATTATGGGAATTCGTTCACAGTGAAAATAGTAATTAACGATAAATTTATTTCATAAAAACGTGACCTTTCTTCTGATTTGGCACCTTCCTCAAAGACGTTTGTTCAAATGTAAGAAATTTCACCCGCGGAAAAAAATCTGCACCAATCTGTACTTTTTGAAGAAAATCTGTACTCTGTACCTTACAGAATCTGTACCAAAAATAACGAAAAAATCTGTACATTTCCAGATAAATCTGTGCGTGTGGTAACACTGCCCCCGATCTGCCTGTATTTGTAAAGCGGATTCCCCCAAGCACATTAATTCTGAAGTCCGTGTTGGGGAAACACAGCTCAGTGGGGAGAAATACCCCCAACTTGCATGTTTTGACAAAGCGGATTCCCCCAGGCACATTGATTTTGAAGTCCGTGTTAGGGAAACACAGCTCGGTGGGAACAAAAATGCCCCCGACTTGCATGTATATTTGCAAAGCGGATTTCCACAGGTACATCGATTTTGAAGTCTGTGTTGGGGAAACCGTAAATCGGGCCAATCAACCCTTGGCAGTTAGGGCGTTTAGATAACGCTTGACATTTTACAGTTTTTCAATTGTTCATCTCATGAAAAATAACATTTTATTAATTGTGATAGACGCGTAGAAATATTTCTTATCAATTGATGCCAACATCTTTCCGATCTATTAAGAAATGCTCGAGTTATAAGCATTCGGAATCTTTCATTTTTCCTGCAAGTTCTGTGTTTAGGTTTTCATTTCACCCCCTATATGTTCCGGTTAGACGTAGTCCCACGTCAAAAAAAAGGATCGCCGGATGTGTTGATAAGAGCAGAACTCGAAGAAGGAATTGTCCGATTTAGGGCTGTCTTTATTCTATCATATTTTCTGTACAAAACAGTTATTCCATGTAACGGAGAAACATGTTATTTGAAAGTGGTTGAAAAATCTTGAACGAGAATTGTTTCTGAAAATTATCTGATATTGTAATGATGAGTTTTGTTAGAAATACTAGGAATTTTATAGTAAAAGGTAAATTCAACGGGGTCGAATAGAAGATCAATCAATGAACAGTTCTGCGATTGGACCCATGAACTTGCTCATAGTAAGAAAACGTGAATGTTTGAAGGTATTGATAACAAAAAACAAATTTGCCGGGTCAGCTAGTGACCCGGCAATCGTGAATGAGTTATTGGTGACTTTTTGCGATCGATCAACTAATTTTCATGTACTCGAGCATTGTTTCCGGGTTAAAAGCCAAATGTGAAGAGCACCAGCGTTCCTAGTGTCAATTCTATATATATTTTGACAGCAATTTAGCTTTAAAGTGTTTCTTTCGCAGGGCCAAGTAACGATCTGTTTCGTTTTAGAAAAATTGTGTCAGATAGCTTTCTTCTTGAATGGCACTAATTTTCTTAGAGATATTTTTGTCGTCTCAACGTAGGTATTACTTGGGTCATCAGCCTTGAATGTATTCTAAATGGCAATCAATAGATTATGCGTGACCATGATGGTATTTTTCAGCGGTAAGAGCTGCGTTCTTTGGTGGAAAACCGAGATGAAACTGAGATGAAAGTTTGTTCCGCAGCGGTTGCTCCCGTTTTGCTAGGAGGAACTGAAAATGTTACAGAAGGGTTGTGTCCGAGACACGACCGCATAGTTGACTTTTTGATAATGATTTGGTGGCCCTGAAAAGGGACGTTTTGTTTGGTTGTTGGGTATTGTTTGTTCACTCCATCATTGTTTACAACCGAGTGACGATGACAGATGGATGATAATTAGTCGTTGAATGGTACCTATAACGATAGAAGATGCCGAAGTGGAATAAGATATGATGAAAGCATATGGGAAATCACTTTTTGGAATATTACTTTACTTTTCCATTTTTTTCGCCGTACGAACTTTCCTTGGGTGAAAATGAACATAACAAAACAGGCAGCTTAATACGTTCTCGAGCGGGGACACACATTGGTTTTTATTTATAAAAATAAAAAAAAAAAGTTTCATATTTCAAGTAATTTTTAACGATTAGCATATATTTGCAATGATTGATTGATTCTTTGTTTTCAAGAGGCTTTAAAGTTTGCAGTTCATTCGCCTCTAATTTGCAATGCCAATTTCCCCCGAGCACCTTGGTTTCGATGTCTCTGTTAGGGAACACATTTCGGTCGGAAAAAAAGTCCCCCCTACTGTCATATATTTGCAATGCCGATTTCTCTGTATCTTCAATTCCGACCAATTAGAACGAGGTATTCCAGTTCGGACATTTTTCGATTGTTTGATAGTAATATATTATTTTATTCATTGTGATGAATCGTTTTATATAGTGCTCACATCGATTGATACAAATATTTCGTAAATCCATCAGGAAATAACGGATCAATAAGTGTAAGCACATGAGCCGCCGCATATGTCGTTAATTTCGACCAATCAGAAGTGGGTATTTCCGTTAGGATAGGGGTTGCGATTTTTCAATTGTTCGATAGTTAGTTTCATGACATATATTATCTTATTCGGTGTAAACAATTGTTATGGAGAGGCGAAATCGCTTGACGCAAAAATCTCATCAATCCATCATGAAAGACTGAGCAACAAGCGTTTGAATTGGACAATTTTCTCGATGTGCTCGATTTTCGATTTTCAATTTGTACCCCAATATGTTCCCGAAAGACGTAATCCTACGTCAAAACTACGTTAAAACTACTTGGATATGCAGTAGGTTCAGTGTTTCAGTGTCGCTCTAGACAGCGAGCAATCAACAGTCAACATGTTAGTTCGGAGAAAAACTGCTTAAATTGGCGTTTTAATGTTTCGCGAAATTTTTAGTCCTATGCTAATCCCTTCAGAACGTATATACATAGAGTATGAAAGTATGTGATTTCGCAAATAGTCAGACTTTGCATTAGTACTCGTATACTAGGACTGACCTTCTGCGAAATTCAATCTAGTTCAATGAAGTCTAGTGTAACGGGCAGCCTATTTGTCAACTTCTTCCATAGCGTCTTTAGTATAGTATCACCAGGGCATTTTTCACAATAATCTCCCTAAAAATATCATTGTCACTCGGAGGAGCTCAGAAAGCACTCGGAAACGCTAATTTGTCCAAAGGCGCCCTATTCGATGGGTTTCTCCCACTTCTCGTTATTTCGATCAGTCGCTTCTTGAGTAAACGTTACCGGAGATTTGGAAAGCTGGTCGATTTGCACCAGTTCACAAAACGGGCATTGGCCATTATGTAGAAAAATTAACGTGAAATATATTTTAGGTTTACTTGGGTTTGTACAGCGCAGATAAAGGATGACTAACCAAATGGGTTACACAAGTGTTCCATTCACAAAAATGAAGAAAATACTTCATAATTGTTAATTACCTCGTTTGTATTCTACGGAAAAAAATAGTCGATTCTAGATTGTTTAGCTCTTCAGAGCGAAATCTACTAATTCATGCTGTGGTGTCGTAATTCATTACACAACATACAAAATTCACGTATCGTTCGAAGGCTAGAGATCATGAGGGTCTGTTAAAAGTCGGTACCATCTATGTATTGAGTGATGTGGATAACACCCGAATAAGAACATAGAAATTGTTCTTCTCTTGACAGCGGCTTGTTACTGCGATACAAACCTACCGATTAATGAACCAACCTGAGGATTCATTTTAAATACTCACGGAAACGCTTCAGATGTTGCAATAAATGTATGAATATAAATGTTTATTCAGTATGGATGTGGACGAAACTGGATCACTCCGATTTAGAAGCGTTTCGTACATCAAACAATAAACCAGACTCCATCAGTAGCTTCTCCACCATCAAATGCATTAGGTTCATTTTCTGAAATTCAATCGACTTTAGGAATGAATTTAACAGGTTATATCCAAGCGAATTGATAAAGATGATACGGATGTGGGTATGAAGAGTGAGAAGTAATCTTTACATTAGCAGAACCCCTCATCGGTGGTCTAGGGATCTAATGACAATTGCATTTAAAAAGTGAGAGCATCTAGCCAGTTACCCATGGTTGAATTCTCGCACATGAATGAAGTGCATTTTTCAATTTGCTTGTCCCGATTGATCCCCCCTCATCGATTACAACCCCGTTCAATCGCATCATCACTTCGTCGAACGGGAAGAACAATGTGAGAAAAATGCTGCTACATAATTAAAATTTCTGCACCACAAAGTTCACTTCATTCCAATCCAACCAACCAACCACCACAACGTCATCCAGCTGCGCCATATTTAACGCAACGGAGGAGCACATTAACGTCCGATGTGGGATCTCAGTTCTTGGTCTGTCCGTCATATTTACCCGCTGAAAGATCTCCAGCACTCCAGTAAACGACTGCGATTGGTACCCACCGAAGGGATACGGTACGGTACCCTTGAAGAATATTAAGTGGCAAGTGTGACTGCCGCAAAACTTCCCGACGTTGGGAACCAGACACAAACACGGTAATGTTCACGGAGCGCGACGCACAAGCTGTGGAAGGAGGACCAGAGGTGGTTCCGCGCGTTCTGATGAGGTTGATGGCTTGGGGCTTGATGAGCGCGAACATGCCAACGTTCTGGGGGAGGGAAGCGGTGGTGTCGGCAGCCACTTCGGACGGGGAACTATGCACGGTTGGGTTTGTTTAGTGTCATTTATATGGATAACCTGATTCGTCTAATCTGGGCGCACATCTGCCTGGTTGGGTCCTGAGTTGGAAAGTTATTCTCTCCGGGTTAACCATAAATTGTGTGTTTCTAGCTAAAACAAGCGATTGATGTAACTAATCATTAGCGGCAAGGAAGAGGTTATGACACAATATCCAACGAAAACAATAAACATTGCTCATCGGGCAGCTTTCACATGTCCCAAACTCAATATCGATAGCATCAAAAGTCAGTCACCATCGACCGCGCACCACGATGGCAAACCCGATCGCGATGTGAATTAATTAAGACTCAACAGATTATTGACACGACGGGACACGGGAGAGCCTCGTGCGTATGGTTATTTTCGGTGAACACGCGCTGTATATCACTTAATTCGAACCGCATTGCAGCGGCCACAAACCACACGAGCCTCGTTCCGCTCTTCAATCACCCGTACTGCAGGCGGTGCGGGAACATTTTTTTCTGTTCGTGTTCATGTTTCCCTCCGATTGACTGAGTATCCATTTTATAAAGTTCTGTAACGAAAATTATTCGTGAGCAAACAATTGTTTTTGTTTGATGGTAATGGGGGATGATATCGCAAAGTAAAGCATTATAAAGAAAGAGGCGATAATGATAGGATGGATAAGTTCTTTTCCCATGTAACTAGTTCCGTTTGATCAAATGTTTCATTTCCAATAAGGTTATACATTTTCGTCAAGTCGAAGAGGGATTGAATACATTGGTAGTTAAACAAGCGTTGTGCTGAATTTTCTTTATCACGAGGTTCTATCACCTCGCAAATAGCAAATATAACTTGAATATAATAAAATATAACTAAGTAGAATATGATTTGACTTTTATAGAGAAAGATGAAAATAGAGGAAAGCTTTTTGAGGTGGCAATGAACCATGTATTTTATATATTAAATATGTGAATAAACAAAAAAAGAACAAATTCATTCATTTGGAAAATGAAGAAATTCAAATAATTCCACACCGCAGTTCAAAAATATATTAGGCTGTCAAAAAAGTCCTGCGGTATTTTCTTTGAATTTTCATTTGTTCATAAAATTAGTTACAGTCAACTGTTTTAAGTCAAATATGCGCCGTTTTGTTCGATGACTTGTTCCCAACGAGATGCCAACTTCATAATACCCCTGTTTTAGAAGCTCGCTTCCTTATTGGCAAAAAACTCGGATAGCCAATTCTCACAGGCCTCTTTTGTGGCTAACTTCTGACTACCTAGCTCGTTCGCCATCGACAAAAACAGGTGGTAGTCACTTGGTGCAAGGTCCGGACTATACGGCGGATGCAAAAGAACCTCCCATCCGAGCTCCCGGAGCTTCTGGCGCGTCACCAAAGAAGTGTGTGGTCTGGCGTTGTCCTGATGGAAGACAATGCGGCCTCTGTTTATCAAAGATGGCCTCTTCTTCATGAGTGCTACCTTCAAGCGGTCCAGTTGTTGGCAGTACAGGTCCGAATTGAGCGTTTGGCCATAGGGAAGCAGCTCATAATAGATTATTCCTTGACAATCCCACCAAACACACAGCAGAACCTTCCTGGCCGTTAATGAGGGCATGGCCACCGTCTGAGCCGCTTCAGCGGGCTTCGGCCACGACCGTTTGCGCTTCACGATGTCGTAAGTGACCCACTTTTCATCGCCAGTCACCATCCGCTTCAGAAACGGGTCGATTTTGTTGCGATTCAGCAGCGATTCACATGCGTCGATACCGTCAAAGATGTTTTTTTTGCGTCAACGTGTGTGGCACCCATACATCGAGCTTCTTTGTGAATCCAAGCTTCTTCAAATGGTTAATAACGGTTTGATGACTTATCCCCAGCTCTTGGCCGATGCTACGGCTGCTACTATTCCGGTCTATCTCGGCTAATTCAGCGATTTTGTCGCAATTTTCGACGACAGGCCTTCCGGAGCGTGGCGCATCTTCGACGACCTCTACACCAGAACGAAAACGTTGAAACCATCGTTGTGCGATGGAAATGGAAACTGTATCGGGTCCATAAACTGCACAAATTTTATTGGCAGCTTGAGATGCATTTTTGCCTTTGTCATAGTAGTACTGTAAAATATGTCGGATTTTCTCTTTACTTTGCTCCATATTTGCGACACTATAACTCACGAACGACTTAAACAAACAAAACACTGTCAAGGACTATATTATAGCCTTTCCAACAAGCTATAGTATGACTCGATACAATGAATACAACTAGAACTACGCGCTTACAACGACACCTCGCGGAAATACCGCAGGACTTTTTTGACAGCCTAATATATGATTGCACAGGAATTTGCTTTTTTTAATTTTATTTTTTCCAGGTACCTGGCCACAGGGAATTCGTTTCGTTCAATGGCTTTCTCTTTCCGGATGTCACAGACAACAATTCGACGAATTGTGTACGACACATGCTCAGTGATATGGGACACGTTACATTAAAAGCAAATGCCGTTTCCAACAGATGCAATGTTTTCATCAATCGCAAACCAATTTATCAGAGAATGGTAATTTCCCAATTGTATTGGAGCTATTGATGGCAAACACATTAGAATTAAGTGCCCTCAACTGTCGGGATCTTTTTATTATAATTATAAGAATTATTTTTCTATTGTATTGCAAGGATGGGTAGATGCTGACTACAAATTTATTAGCATTGAAGTCGGAAGTTACGGCAAACAAAGTGATGGCGGATTTTTTTCAATTTCTTCCTTGTGTCGGAATACTGAAAACGGTATTCTTCATATTCCTCCACCGAAAATTTTACCAAACACAAATATTATGGCGCAGCATGTTTTCGTAGGGGACCCAGCATATCCTTTGAAAAATTATCTAATGAGACCTTTTTCTGGACGATGCCTGATAATAGAACAGGAAAATTTCAATCGAAATTTGTCCCGAGCTATGCGCCTTGTTGGATGTGCATTTGGCATAATCACATCAAAATAAAGAATTTTAAGAAATCTTATATATAAAATTCTCGTGTCACGATGTTCGTGGTCGAACTCCTCCGAAACGGCTCGACCGATTTTCATGAAGTTATGCACTGAAAACTTGGTAGGCATGAGAATAGGACGTAAACTATATATGATACCGCTAGGGTACCGATTACCATATGTTTTATACCGATTAGGGTGGTCCTATGCAAAAAAAAAAATCTAAATAATTTTTATTTCTTTTTTTTTTTTTTTAATTTGGCATAAAAGTACATATAACATCAAAGGTTTACGTCCATTTCCTATTCTTAACCGCGATTTTAGTATTTTGGTATAAATAATATGCGTATAGACGTCATTGAGCTTCGTGTTCCATTTCTGTGAAGCGTAAATTGTTATGAATTTTCGAGTGAAATAAACACGCTTTTGAAACAAAAATTTTAAATGAACTATGGTTCTATTGTGTGTTCTGTGTAACAGAATAACACATTCTTTACAGGTAGGGAAAATATCGGACGAAAATAGTCTCTGATAATTATTTTATATTCTGGATAATATTTTGGCTGAAATGCAAGGATATTTATAGAAAAATAGATGAGTTAGGGTCAAGGCTATGTCTACTAAGTATTCAAACAACATCGAATAAAAATTTTCATTCAAATTTCAACAATTTAAATTGCTTTCGGGTCTGCTAATGACGAAATATGGGTGATTGTTCGATATTGTTACCGCAAACATAGCCTTTTTTGTAGTGTGCATGGAAACTGTACAATGCATTTTCTTAAAGATTTCACCAATGACACGACCGCAAGCCTAGGTGGATGTCCAATATATCAACGAATAAAAACTGATAATGACGGACAATCATTCATAAAAACTAACAACGCAGACATTGACATGGAAAACCGTTCAGTAGTGCCATATTCGCCTCAGCTGAGCAAAACATTCGACGAAGAGCAACAAATTTGCAACAACGAAATTTATTCCTTTTTTCAATTTACATTTAACGTTCAAGAGAACAAACATGTCAGCTTCGTGGATGAAATACATCGGGAATGGAATACAAGGAATGTTTTGTGTTTTTTTTTTATTTTTGTCATCGACTTGGCGCTCCATACCTCGGTATGTCAAACACAAGTATGAAAGAAAGAGTAACGAACGTTTCAATTATGTGTAGATCTTTAAAACATTTAAACACACTTATAATAAATTAGTTATTTTTTATTTTACAACCAGCATATTCACTAGAAAAAATTTTTATGGCAGAACAACGTTTGCCGGGTCAGCTAGTAATATTATAATTGATCTGGAGGGTATGCCAAATGCCTATGAAGCCTCCCAATAACACCAACCATCTTCAAACAATTCAACGCGCCATTTCAACAGAAGTTCGAACGGAGCGGTAGAGAGCCGCAACAAGATACTTTCGCACTCTTTAATGGCTGGTATTTCAATGTATATTTAGAATTAATCGTTTAAATTTAATAAACATTCTCCATACCATACAATACCATACAAATGAAAAACCAATTTCTACATAACTCGAGAGCTAATCAAACAAATGGGTAAGGGTAAAACTCGAGGAAGAAATCGTCCGATTTCAGATGTCATCAATTTATTATATTTCAGATTTTCGTGAAAAATGATAAGAAAATCTGAGAACCACAATATCGGTTTGATATGGAATGGCTGATTTTCTGTACCAAACATGTATTCCATGTAAAGGCGAAACATGTTATTTGCAAGTGATTGAACAATCTTGAACGAGAATTGGGTCTGGAAATAATTTGATATTATAATGACGAGTTCAAGTAGAAGTACTAGGAAATTTATAGTAAAAAGAATTTGTAAAGGGTCGAAATTAATCAATGAACAGTTCTGCGATTGAACCCACGAACGTTCGCTCAGTAAATAGATGTGAATGTTTGAAAGTGTTTATAACAAAAAAACATTTTTTATCTTTAAAGTGTGAGACGTATACGCCCACGCGACCTGAATGGTAAATCTTCAAAAATTGCCTTGGTGTGTTAAGAGATGAAATATGTTCGGAGGGAAATAAAAAAAAACAGTAGAGGCGAATGAACTGAGAAGTTTAAAGCCTCTCAACAACAAACAACCAACCAGCCAAAAAAACATTGATCGTTCAACAATTATTTCATCCATTTATGCCAGTCCACTGTATAATAACGAATATACCCAAGTCGCAATAAAATACATGCGAAATTAAAGACGTCCAGACTTTTTCATTACTTTTACTTGCTATGAAAAACGTGTTGAATTCAATCGAATTCGAAATGTACCATAAAAGCACACGCATGCAAACAAATGGTGTTTGGTTTATTATTGATCGCTAATGTATGTTCCGAAGAATACTTTCGAGAGAAAATGTGAACGTTCTAAATAAAATTATGAGCGGACAAAGTTCACCGGGTCAGCTAGTTATAGCATAGATTAATAACAACACTAGTTGATATCAATAAAATATGTACGTAATTTACCTGTAGAATTTAATTCATCCGCTACTTCCTTCCACATTTTCTTCTTCAGTTCTCTATTGTTGTATAGTTTGCTCCCCTGGTCCCATAAAGATGGTTTTTCTTTTTTTTTTATTAATCCGTTTATTTTTTCAGGCTCAGTTACATAAGTTTAAAGGAGCCAAACTCTTAACTATATTTCAACTAGCATATATCAACATGTTGTTTCCTTAATTCTATGGTTAATGAAATAGGAAACCGATTACTTGCGGTCGACTCGAGTTTAGAAGGGTGACACATTTTCCTTAGGAAAACGATGGGATGTAAGGAGATGTGTGTTTACACTCGCACTCACATTCACATTCACATTCTCATTCACACTGACACTTCACACTCAATTCTTAAAACTATCCTTACATCTAATATGTATTAACAATTTAACTTATTCTAATGTTAGTAGGAAGGGAACCGATAGCTCGCGAAGGACGAAAAGGAGGGGAAAAGGATGTATGAACAATCACACTCGAAGATCGATAGCTTTAAGGAAAACATATATTTGGGACATGTAATCAAGGTCTAACCGAGCCAACACATCTCTCACCGGCACATTGGACTGCTTTCCTCCAGCCCGAAGGGAGTTTTCTAAATTCGATCTGGCGACAAGATACAACTCGCACGACCAAACATCGTGTTCGATGTCGTGGTAACCATGGCCACAACCGCAGAGATTGCTGTCGGCAAGATTAAAACGAAAAAGCAGCGCGTCTAACGAACAGTGATTGGACATGAGTCGGGAGAAGGTGCGAATAAAGTCCCGACTCAAGTCCAGACTTTTGAACCACGGATTGAGGCTAACCTTAGGGATAATTGCGTGGAGCCACCGGCCCAATTCATCTTCGTTCCATTTGCGTTGCCAGTTAACTATGGTATTTTTGCGGACTAAAGAATAAAATTCATTGGAGGCGATTTGACGCTGATAGATATCGCCTTCAATTGCACCTACCTTTGCTAATGAGTCAGCCCTCTCATTACCCGGAATTGAGCAATGTGAAGGGACCCAGAGAAAGGTAATGACATAACAGCGTCTGGATAAAGCACTCAACATTTCTCGTATTCTCTCAAGGAAGTACGGCGAGTGCTTTTCCGGCCTCACTGAACGGATAGCTTCGACAGAGCTCAGACTATCCGTTACAATGTAATAGTGTTCAACAGGTCGTGAGGCGACGCTGTCCAGCGCCCAGTGTATTGCTGCCAATTCAGCAATATACACTGAGCAAGGATACTGAAGACTGTGTGAGGTGCTAAAAAATTTGTTGAACACTCCAAATCCTGTGGACTCATTCATAGAGGACCCATCAGTAAAGTAGATATTATCACAATTGACACGCCCATACTTTGCTTCGAAAATCGTAGGAACGATTGATAATCTGATAATGATTATAATGATGATAATCTGGAATTCCATGGATATCCTGCTTCATGGACAGATCAAAATGCACAGAGGAATTGATGTAGTCTGGAAAACAAACACGGTTGGGAATATACGAAGAAGGATCAACCTGCATGGAGACGAATTCATGATATGAGCTCATGAATCCAGAATGAAAATTTAGCTCAATCAGCTGCTCAAAATTTCCGATCACCAATGGGTTCATAACCTTACACCGGATGAGGAACCGAAGAGATAATAAATTGAAGCGATCTTTTAGTGGGAGTACGCCTGCCAAAACCTCGAGACTCATGGTATGCGTTGAGGGCATACATCCCAACGCAATACGGAGACAAAGATACTGAATTCGCTCGAGTTTAATGAGGTGTGTTTTGGCAGCTGATTGAAAATAGAAACTGCCATACTCCATCACTGAGAGAATAGTTGTTCGATACAACATAATAAGATCTTCGGGATGGGCTCCCCACCAGGTGCCGGTAATTGTACGGAGAAAGTTTATTCTTTGTTGACATTTTTTACTCAGATACCTAATATGGGCCCCCCCAAGCACATTTGGAGTCGAACCAGACCCCAAGATACTTGAATGACATAGCATGAGTGATCGGTTTACCCAAAAGTTGAAGCTTTGGTTTTGCTGGTCTATGCTTCCTAGAAAAAACCACCATCTCTGTTTTCTCCGTGGAGAATTCGATCCCTAGCCCAATGGCCCAGGTTGAAAAATTGTTCAAAGTACCTTGTAAGGGTCCTTGCAGGTCGGATTCGTTTGATCCTACGACAGACACCACTCCATCATCTGCAAGTTGTCTTAGGCTGCAATTTTGTGCAAGGCAATTGTCGATGTCGCTTACATAGAAGTTGTACAAAAGAGGGCTTAAACATGAGCCCTGGGGGAGGCCCATGTAAGAGACCCGACTTACTGCTGAATCTCCGTGAGAAAAGTTCAAATATTTCTCACAAAGCAAGTTATATAACATATTATTCAATAGAGGCGGCAGACCCCGAAAGTGTAATTTGTCCGACAAAACCTCTATTGAAACAGAATCGAAGGCCCCCTTTATGTCCAAGAATACTGAAGCCATTTGTTTTTTTTCGGCGTAAGCCATTTGAATTTCTGAAGAAAGCAACGCAAGACAATCATTCGTCCCCTTGCCCCTGCGGAACCCATATTGTGTATCTGAGAGTAGGCCATTCGTTTCAACCCATCGATCAAGGCGAAACAAGATCATTTTCTCCAACAATTTCCGTATACAAGACAGCATTGCTATTGGGCGGTACGAATTGAAGTCGGACGCGGGTTTTCCGGGTTTTTGAATAGCTATAACTCGTACTTGTCTCCAATCATCTGGAACAATATTATGTTCCAGAAACCGATTGAATAAATTCAACAAGCGATGTTTCGCCACATCAGGGTTTTTCAACAAGTTGAACTTAATTCGATCCGATCCCGGAGCAGAATTGTTACATGAAAGGAGAGCAAGAGAGAATTCTACCATCGAAAACTCAGAATCAAGATCGCACCTATCTTGTGGTATATCTCGAACAATATTTTGCACGGGAGCGGAATCGGGACAAACCTTTCGTGCAAAATTGAAAATCCATCGATGTGAATATTCTTCGCTTTCATTCGTTGAAGAGCGATTTCTCATGTTTCGAGGCTCTTTCCATAATTTTTTCATTGACGTTTCTCGTGACAAACCTCCCACGAAATTTCGCCAATAAGCACGTTTTTTCCCTTTGATCAAATTTTTGAACTGATTCTCAAGGGCTAAATACGTTTGAAAATTTTCAGGAGTTCCACGTTTCCGAAAAGCTTTAAATGCATTCGATTTTTCTATATAAAGCTTGGAACATTGGCTATTCCACAATAGATTAAGAGGCCTTCAGGAAATGGTGGAACCTGGAATGGGTTTCGTTTGAGCGCGAACTGCGCTGTCATAGATCAAACGAGAAAGGAAGTTATACTCCTCCAATAGAGGTAAACCATCTCTGGAATTGATGGCTAGAGCAATCGCGTCCGCATAATTTTTCCAGTCAATGAGTCTTGTGAGGTCATATGCCATGTTTATAGATTCAGAAGAATTCGACCCAATGGTGATGGAAATTTTGATTGGCAAGTGATCACTACCGTTGGGGTCCTGGATTACATTCCACTTGCAATCTAATGATAGTGAATTCGAGTAAAGCGAGAGGTCAAGAGCACTTGGGTTAGCAGGAGGTTTAGGTACACGTGTTGTTTCCCCAGTGTTCAAAACGGTCATATTGAAGCTGTTATAAAGGTCATATATCAACGATGAACGATTGTCGTAGTACTGTTCCCCCCAGGCAGTTCCGTGAGAGTTGAAGTCTCCCAAGATCAATCGTGGCTCAGGAAGGAGTGAGCACATGTCAACAAGTTGTTTGCGGCTAACCGCTAACCAATACAAGCTGACAATACAGAGGTCTTTGCCTCTGATGTTTGCATGACAAGCAACAGCTTCAATCCCTCCAATAGGTGGAAGGTCAATTCGAAAAAATGAGTGGCACTTATTGATCCCCAATAGCACCCCTCCGTATCTGTCGTCACGGTCCAAGCGTATAATATTGAAATCATGGAAAGAGAGATCATCTCGCGAAGAAAGCCAAGTTTCGAACAGAGAAAAAACATCACAATTGAACTTATGAATTAAAAATTTGAATGTATCCAATTTAGGGATAAGACTACGACAATTCCACTGTAAAACAGTTATATCTCCGACCTCTCTATTTAAATTAGACATCAAGAGAGATAATCATTGCAAGGAGGGGCCATGTTTGCATCAATTGTTGCAAAATTGTCTTTAATACTGGAAGCATTGAAATGACAATGGTTCTGATGGAGTCGGAAACGTTAAAACACTTGAAGATTTGATCCAAAAGGTCAGACAACTTTATAAATCCCGATTGGGAAGTTGAGCTGGACGCAAAAATAGGGCAGTTGGGGTTTTTGATGTCCCCTCGAGTGCTGGGTCGTTCGAAGGTGAACTATTCCCACGGAAGCCAGGAGGAACCTGATTTTGCTTGTCCACTGCACTCGTTTTTTTAGGCAAGCTAACAGGTGATATCACCGGAGGGACTTGTGATTGAATTTTGGGAGTGGTCACATTTTTGCGTCGGGAATTCCCTTGGGAAATAAACGGTGTACCCCCGTGAGCTGTGTCCGCTTCCATTTCGTCAACTGGAAACGTGGAATAGATATTGTGTGAGGAGATTGGATGTTGTTGTTGTTGGGCCTGTGGAGAAGCGCCCTTTAAAATTTCCGCAAAAGTGCGTTTCGAGCGTTCCTTTAAAGAGCGCTTCTGTTTCTCCCAGCGACTCTTGTAAGTTTCACAAGCTGAGAGCTCATGTGGGGTCCCCCCGCAATATGGACACTTATGCTCAGTCGCACTGCAGGATTTGCCCACATGTTGCTCTCCGCAAGTGGCACAGCGCTCCTTGTTGGCGCAGTAGTCTGCTGTGTGACCAACTGACTTGCATTTGTTGCAAGTCATGGGCTTTGGCACGAAGAGACGCAGCGGAAGCCTCAATTTTTCCACCATAACGTAGTCAGGGAGGGCGGAACCAGCACAAGTTACTCGAAACGAGTCGGACGGCGTAAATTTTGTTTTTCCCTCTTCCTGGGACACTTTTCCTAATTGATGGCAGTCCAAAATTTTAACTTTCGTCAAAGGGAGCTTTTTAAATCTGCCATCTCCCTCTTTTATTAATGCGCTCGTCAGACCCGTTTCTGTAATCACCCCCGAAATTTCTACGTTATGGCAGGGCACATAGACGCGATATTCTAGTACGAACCTATTGTCGACAACAATCTCGTTAGCTTGCTTCCGATCAGCTACGACAACACGCAGTTTGTTCGGTCGAACCTTTCTTATTTCGACCACGGAGGAATAATTTTTTGTCAGATCTTTCATGATCTGAATGACGTTGAGTGATTTCCCGTTGGGTTTTGGCCGGAAGAAAACAACCCATGGGTCAGATCCAGATGCATTTTCTGGATAGACCTTGACACGTGGAGAGGGGACAACTGAGCGGGAGGACGAGGTCGATTGTTGAGCGGGAGCGGGAACAGTTGGGCTGGGAGGCAAGTTCGGGAGATAATCGGAAGCGGGACCGGGAGATTGAGGGGGCGAAGTGGAAAAGTTTGCCAATTTTCTTGAAGGGGGCTTGTTGAGGTTGATTAACTCTTCCTCTGAAAAGACATCGTCTGAGGGGGGAACGCGTTTAAGCGACTCCCCAGTAGTTAGTGAGGAGGAAACATCAGATTCAATGTCCATATCAAGAGGATCGCACTCTGCCATTATGGCAGATATACAATTATATTTTTTCTTTTTTTTTTTGACGTAGGACTACGTCTAACCGGAAGATATAGGGGGTGAAATGGAAATCTAGGCATTGAACAAGTAGGAAAAAATGCAAGATTTGGAACGCTTATAACTCGAGCATTTCTCAATAGATCGCAATGGTTTTTGCATCAATTGATAGGAAATATATCTACGCATCTATCATAACGAATAACATTTCATTTTTCTTGATATAAATAATTAAATAATTGTGAAATATCAAGCATTGTCAAAATGCACTATGTGCCCATTTTTGATTGGTCCATTTTGTGCTCCTCAAATCGTACCGACCAAAACGGGCAACCAGAGCAGCAGCGAAATAGAATGAAGCACGATTGGAAAGGAAAAAGAAAAAAACGAACGAAACATTGGTCGCAGTCTCACATATACGTAATTCTCGAGCCAGCCAGTCAGCTTAAAAATCCCCGCTCCGCTGCCGTAACGATCATTCTTTGTGTGGACACCGACTGGACAACATCGTTGCTGAACGAGCTGGACGGCGAGGGATCGAGTGCCTTTCTCAAGGCAAGAGGGCGGAGGTGGTAGTGCTGGAGTAGAGTAGAGTAGAGTTTTCAAAGTGCCTTTCTCAAGGCTAGAGACGAATGAACTGCAAAAGTTTAAAGTCTCTATAATACAAGACCTTCCTTCCTTCCTTCCGTAACGATCATTCTCATTCAAACCGTACACCACATCAGTTCACATCACAACACATCAACAAACCAACCCAAGCAGCCATGTCTGGACATGGTAAAGGAGGAAAAGTGAGGGGAAAGGCAAAATCCCGCTCGAACCGTGTTGATCTTGAGTTCCCCGCAAGGGTAGCTAGGCCGAGCGCGTTAGTACCAGTGCACCAGTCCACCTAGCCGGCGTTATATAGTTTCGGCCGCCGAAGTGATCGAGTTAGCTGGCAAAGCTGCTCACGACAATAAGAAAACCCGCCTACAGAACAGAGCACATTCGGTTCAGGGGCAACAACTAGTTTCAGCGAGTGGCAAACGCAATCGCAAAACGACAGCAGGTAGAAGAAGGAAAAAGTTTGTTTATACTGACTGTTTTGGTGGCAAAACCAGCCACCTTAAAACACGGCGCTTTTCAGGGCCATTAAACCTTCCAAAGAAGAGTTATTAAAACTCTTTCACAATACCAATGCATTCTAAAGTGACATAATATGACATATAATATAAACTGATTTATTTTGTTTATGCTTGTTCTTGAACTTATTGGTTTGGGGTCTTTTAAATTGATCATTCAGTTTTCACAAACCCATGCATGGTTTCCGAATTAAAAGCGGCTTACAATTACAACACATTGTATGCAGGATGGCATTAACAAATTTTCTCGGTACCAAGAACTGATGAGCTATGTATTTCCTGCTGCTTTTGAAGGACTTTAATCCTGTGTTAATTTACTGTTCGTTTTTCAGAACGCTTATAGCTCGTTTAATTCTCGACAGATCGTAGAGTTCGTCTCCAAAACCTCAGTTCTTTTTCATTTCTATTTACTTTGTTTGCGGAGATACAAATCTTACAATTCATTCGTCTCCGAAACCACAGTTTAAGGTACGGTAATGTGCTCAATAGTGAAATATATGATAGTGAATGAGCTGATGACCACCTATGCATTCCCTATCACAGCCATCATTTTGATTGTACGATATGTGCATACGCCAAAAGATGCCCGGCATTGAACATTTAATAAGTACAAAGCCTTCAGAAAAAAAATCAAGAATGAACTATGAGATAGTGAGAAAAAATTGAGAAAGTTTGTAAAAAAAAAAAGCAAAAACACATCACAAAAGGTTCTTTTTAGAACCCCCAACATGTTCATAAAGAGTAAACAGTAAACTAATCCATTTTTCAGGTAGATAGGTAGGTATTCACGTAGGAGAAGAAAATAAAACAATATATTTAAAATATATATTTAGCAAAAGCTGTCCCCTTTGTATAGTCCTACGTCACTCCGGTTATGTCCCCGACATTACCCACCCGTCTTTTTTTTTAATCCTTATATATATATATATATATATATATATATATATATATATATATATACTAAAATACTTGAAGCGCACGGTGCGGATGATTTGTAACGGTGCTCCAATCGAACCACGTGATGATCGCTTGGCACAACAGCAATGGTGTATCGCACCACAATACGATGACGATGGAACGGCACACGCTCACAGCGCCCGCAGTGGAGGACTTCTTCCTTCCGCTGGTTGTGATTACTTATCACTTCACTCTCGCAATAAAGAAAACACCGTTAGGGCGAAACAATCACTTCAGCGAAACCGACAACGGTATTGTTCCAGCACAATAACGGACACGAACAACTTTGCGTCCGGCGGCTTCGGACTGCGCGAGCTGACTGATGGTCTTTCTTGAACAGCCGAAATTAAAAATTCAGCATTCATTTTTGCAGAGAACACAACAGACGGTGGTGAAAATTGTACGAGAACTGATAGAAAAACAAACTGGTTTGTTCGGGTTCGGACAAAAAGATGGGAAGCAATGTAACCACACCAATATAAATTTATGTGATTGTTTACTTTTGACCAGTGCTGAAAATATTCACGTTCACGACATTCAAATTCGGCGAATTTCTGCCTTCCTTGTATTGATAACCTACTGCTCAAGCGAGAGTCGATAAATATGAAACAACAACCCCAGTGGAATGAACATCAGCATCAGCTTGCCATGAAGTTCATTTTTCATTTGCATCTTCCTTTTCGTCATGGTATTCGTAAGGTCGAAATTGAAGATCATTGCGTGTTAGTGAAAATCAAAGCATAAAATTCAGCGTCACCAATTGAGAGTGAAATCGATTAATGGTAAAGGATGACAGTTCATCACAAAAAAATTCTTGTTTTTGGCGACTTCGGCAATGGAATGTATAGAATAACTCTTGCTACGTTTTATGATTCTACTCACGATTGCTCGGAAATTGCATACAACACCATTTATTTGTGCAATGGGTGACACGTTTTCAATAAAAATTCACTGCAAGCGATGAGGATCAACTTAACGTTCGTGATAATCACCTGAAATTATTGACAGTCATGAAAGTGCCTGAATGCAGGCTTTTCGAAATTCGTTCATGCTGTTCTCGATCAATATACCAGACAAAGCTCACGCGTCTCGACTCTTGTGTTATACTCATTATGACAGATACGGCGTTGAGTTGCAACAGAAGAGAAATCATCCGATACTGGGAAAAATCTAATTCCTTTATTAATGAATAAATTTTGATAATTTGTGACACTGCTTTTGACAGCTGCGTACAAATTTGCAAGAGGTTGTACGGTCACGCTTTCGTACGTAGGCGTAAGCAGTGTCACCGCGGCCTTAGGCAGACCAGTCGTATTTCTTTTCACCAGAAGTCGCACAGAAATCGTGTATGTATTTGCTGAACTTGAGGAAACCGCACGATTAATTATATTAGTTGATTACGTAACATGTGTGAGTTAATTCGTGCGAAAGAAATTCAATACCTGGCCGAATGTCGATTCGGAGTACGTAGAAAATATGTGTTTGGCCATCTTGATCAGCAAAGCACAAACTAAATGAGCAAACCAACAAGTTGTCGGTGTTGATTTGAATAAATTTGCCACTAAACATGGTTCATATGCTTCCGAAAAGTCTTTGCAATATGCTGCTGGAATCCGAAAAACTGAGAGGGGGAATAGCGAGCTGGAGCGGAATTGCTATTTTCCAGGACATCGCGACATGTCATCATAATTTTGCACGTGGGAACGTTTCGCAAATCACGGACTCTGCTCACGTTTGCGCTAAAACGAGCACAAACACACGCTGTCATTCGAATGTTGATATTTCTGACCAAGGATTTTAACGGAGGGTGAATATAAATTCTGGGAAGCACCTAATTAACGCAAATTCCCAAACACTTCGCTCCTGCTCCTGCCTTTGGCCTGCCAAATTTCCTTCGGAAGTGTGGCGCGTTTTTTTTTTTGTGGGTTTGCCTTTGCTTTGGTTTTGTTGATTCTGTGGCGATGTCACGCTTCGTTGTGTAGAAAAATGATTCTATTCCGGGATGTAAATGGAAAATAAAATAGGTTATAGAATTAAAATCTATCCGGCTGTGATTTTGCTGAGCAGTATGAAATTTCTGGTCACAAACTCATTCTTCTATTCGTTTAACTCGTAATAAATAACAAGTCGAAGTGAAATATAATTTTTGACGTAGAACTACTCTTTCATTAAGGGTGCCAAATCAGAAAACAGGTCACGTTTTTACGAAATAAAGTTAACGTTTATAACTATTTTTGCCGCGAACGGATTTTGGCGATTTATATACCAAACGAATTGAAAATTCCCTAAGATTTGTTTGATATGCTATACATAACAATCCCATATTCTGTATAAAGTCTGCTTCATTTAATATTGGAACACAAACAATTGCGTGTAGTTCAGTCAATTATTAACGAATTCATAATTTGTTTTTCATACAAATGTAGCATTTTCTTTACTCTTTCATAAAAAAAAATTAAAAAATTATTCATTGCTGTTTCGAAGAAATTCTCGTATTTTTCCCGTAATACGGCACATTAGGCGGCGCACACCCTTTTCGTCCACCGTTTTGGCGATTTGATTCCACCAGTTCTTCATTTGAGTCATGTTCCTAACAAGTTTTCCCTTTGCCTTAAGCCTCCGCTTCGTGATTGCCCAGTATTTCTCTATCGGCCGGAACTGGGGGCAGTTTGGGGGGTTGAGGTCCTTCGGTATTACGCTGACCCCGTTCGTTGCGTACCATTCCATAACCGTTTTGCTGTAATGGCAGCTTGCGAGGTCCGGCCAAAACATTACTGGACGGTCGTGGGCACGAATAAACGGCAGAATCCGTTTCTGTAGGCACTCTTTTTTGTAGACTTCTGATGTCATTGTCTTGTCAGTGAGAAAGACTTTGGTTTTCTGTTCAAAACTGCATATCCCCTGCCAAATCATGTACTTGCGGGCGAATTTATCCGCAAACACGAACTTAAATTTTGCAGGTACATCCCCCCGAGCCGTCGCCAAATAAAATTTTTGACCTGGGATTTGCCCAAAGTCCGCCTTCACGTAGGTCTCATCGTCCATCAGAATACATCCGTCGAACTTGGTCAGCACTTGGTCGTACAGCTTTCGAGCACGGATTCTGGCCACATTGTTCTGCTTCAGCGTCCGATTTGACTGTTTGCTGGCTCGGAATGACCTTATTCCTTCCCGGAGACGAATTCGTCGCACCGTACTGTGAGCGGCCTGGAACTTATTGGCCAAATCGCGGTCTGAAAGATTGGGATTCCTCTTGACGGCCTTGATGACTTTCCCACGCAGTTTCCGGTCGACAGTTCCACTCCGACGCTTCGAATGCGGCTTCCGAGCCGTCGTCAATGTTTCCCTGTACTGCTTGATAACACGCCATACGACATTTCTGGGCATTTTAAGCTGTTTAGCTAGCTTAGATGCCGACAACAATGGATTTTCAAGAAAACTGTGCACAATTTTATCTCTCCGTTCGGCTTCCATGGCGGTTGTTTACAAAATGCTATCGTTTGGTGTTATGACATAAATACATGGTGAAAGGTAATGAATTTCCCGACACGTGGGTGAAAAAAGTTTCCATATCCGTCCACTAGGAGCGCCACAATGAGCAAAAGAATTTGTTCCAATATTAAATGAAGCAGACTTTATGGTTTAAATTGATGAAAATTGGAGGCATACCCATTTCATACATTTGTTCTGTCCATTTGTGTGCTTTCCCGAACAGAGCTGTCAATAATGAGCAACTTATCGACGAGCAACGGAGGGGAAATCGTAAGATGTAAAGTCTCAGTGAACAAAGGGAAAGAAGAAGAACGAAGGAGAATATTTGCCTAGAATATAAACAGTGGATCTCGCTGAGGCAAACTTTCATTCTTTGTGAGGAAATCGACTGAACAACATCGTTGCTGAGCGAGCTGGACGACGACGGATCGGATGCCTTTCTCAATGCATTGGGGGAGTAGGAGTAATATGATGGATAAAGTAAAGTTTCCCAAGGGCCTTTTTGAAGGTTAGAGACGAATGAACTGAAGAAGGTTAAAGTCTCAAACAAAGAAGGAAGGCAAACTCTCAGTATCGTTCTGTATTCAAATCAATGAATATCGCTTGTTTTTCCTTGTTTTGAGCCATCACCAGGGTTCCCATAATGAAATCTGTGTTTTTGGTCCCAAAAAATGTTTTTACGTGTGTTTTTTCTCAGAAAATCTGTATTAAGCCTTTGCAGTCGTTTGCCTGCTTTCAGCCACCACAGCAAAGAAGTATACTAATATTATCATTTATGCAACACTTTTTCTGAACGAATTTTAATGTGTTGTGATTTTTTTCACGAACCAAAACCATACTATTATGTATAATAGAGAACGGTAATCAGTATAAACATAAGTTGTTATCCATGCTTGAGGAAAGGATTGATGGAAAACTCCATGTATTGCGGCACTGTGTAGATGTGAAGAGCATTGGTCTGTATGTTCAAACAGGAAAATAAAAGACGAAAGACGCTAAACTATTTATTTTTGAGATACATGCGAAAGATATCACACGAAGCAGAATTATGGCAAATATTTTTTAAACATGAACATAAAAACATTGTTTAACAAATACTTATCCGAAGTTTACAAAAAATAAAGGAACTTTGTTCATATTTCATAATCTCACAAAGTTATACATCACTGCTTTTTCGTGTAAAAATAATTGCGATCAGTACGACACACATATCGAAATTTAAAAGGACCGCAAAGAGTTAAATCTATAAGTTCAATCTTGAAGCATAATCTTAACTTTAGTATCATTGATTGTCATAGTTATTATGAACTTGACGATGTTGATGGTATCCACGTAAAATCGTATTCACTATGCTTTAGTAGGATTAAGATAAACAGTGTTATTTATTTATTGTAAAGTTAGCCGATGACGCAGACTTCTGCATCTTTTCGCCTTAGATTGAACATTAGAAAGCAGTACGACACGCTACATATGAATGATAAAATGACTCTCATTCAGACTGATTCGAATGCTATATGAATAAAATTGGTGAATTGTGAAAAAAATTATTGAGATCAAGCCATTACTTATATTGGATCGTTATTGCGTACCATTGCATTAAGATTCTGAGTTACTCGTCGACTCACCAAGAAAATAAATGTTCTGGAATTTTGTCAGTGATTTGGTTTCGCATCACGGTAGGAAAACTCTCTCACAAAGGATGACAGCTAAGCTAATCTAAACTGGCAATAATAACAGAAAGGGCTTATGCTGAGAAGAGCGCAAAACGGAGATAAGTGTGTGTATATTTGATTGCTTCGAGCCATCGATATATGGATATTGGTGTGCGTACGTGCGTGCTTCATAACCCGTACGTAAAAATAGTGCATCTTCGCTACGCTGAAACCCTATTTGTATCTGCTCCCGTGTGCATTGGCTCTGTAACGATGTTTTTCAATTTTTTTATGCTATGATTGACGATTGTTTGGTGTTGCAAATTATGCAGTCGTAATGATAAATATAAACATGGAGGGGAGATAGTGGGACGGAAATATTTACGCTAGGGTATTAGTAATGAATCTCTGCTGAGGCAAATATTCAGTTTTTTTCCAAGTATTTACCATTGTTTGTTTTCTGACATCAATGCATTGAACTGACACTATCTTGAAGCACTCAGAATGACAGCTGCGCTTATCTCGAGCATGTATTGTTCTGCGAGCACCAGAATGAATCATCAAACAATTATCGTCAAATGATTCTACAATGAAGAAACATTTCAGGGCGACCAAACTGGTAGAATGGTTATTTCAAAATTTTCGTAGCATTATAAAATAATATCCGCAGTTATAAACAAGCGACTTGAATTAAACCACAGCGTAGTTCTACGTCAACAATGCGGTCGTGTCTTGAACACAACCTCCTATAATTTTTTATATAAGTTTTTCATCAATTGTATGAACCTTGTGACAAACTATATTAGTTCTACAACATATTATCAGTGTTTCTTCTGTATACCGTATTGAACAAAACATGTACAATAAATATTCAACACTTAAAAACGTGTTTCTGAACTTCAATGTTCTGAATTGTTTTGCTTGTAAATCCGCAAACAAAACTATACCCAAGCATGAATTTGGTAAATGAGGTCAAAATAAAGTTGCTGTTGATTCCAAATTTTTTTCGTCCAGCAATGAAGCTCATTTGTGGTCAATTAGATATGTCAATAAGCGTATCTGCAGTATTTCAACGTTCAATCCGTATTTCAAAAATTCAATCCATTTTGAATCACAATATCTCAATTTCGCCGAAATGTTCAAACGTAATCCTGCCACACAGGGAAACAAATTATATAATATCAGTGAATAGAACATTCTCCAAAAGATACACATTTGTTAAGATGCCACAACAATCATCATCTTGTTCGAGTGCTTCCGTACCGTTCGATGCATCTACTCATCTGCAAAACATTTTTGCGACCAAACCAATCATTTTTTCACAATCACAAACTCCGGTCTGTTGCATCTTATCGAGGGCACCCATTATGCCGGCTGACTAACCATTTCTCGAGTGACCCAGACCATCGTTCCCAGCTAGAAAATCTCTCTTTGTCCCGTCCATGATCATTGGGTAGCTATCTCTTTCGATGCAATTGAAATATGTAATATCAGAAGTTGAACTTTCATCATGCTGGGCGATGATACCCTTCACCGGACACACACTATTCCCGCTCCCGTCGTAACGCTACGGTTGATCCTTTGGACAAATAACGATGAAATGAGCTTTTTTAGAGCTATCATTTAAACTAACAATTTGAGTTCGATGAGATATTGATGATACCACCCAGGAGTAGGGGAGTGATTAGTTTTCCGTTTGTGTACTGTTTGCAATCTTCGGAACGAAGACATTGACCGTAATGACCAATTGCTTGATAATTGCTAATGATGGAGGCTTTTTTTCCGTTTCGCTTGTGTGCTTAGCTGTTACGGTAGTTATGGTGGTGAAGAATGGGTGATGCGAAATGTTACTCGATGGTGATGGTGATGCTTACTGTCGAGGAATGTTACTCTGCCTAAAATCCAACAACTGTGCTGAGGTACTCGGCAATCAAGATAGCAGATAGCAAGATAGCTAGGAAATCTTTATATACACACTTTTTCGCATTCGATGTTACGATAGTATTATTTTTCCTAGATTTTCCGAATATCAGCTATGGCTTTATTCGTTTTAGAGACAACGAATAATAATTAAACCTTGCAGTGCGCAATATATTAGCGGAACTCGTAATTTTCATAGAATTGAGTTGACATGACATTCTACGTGAAATTAAAACCTCTCTTCCAACAAATATAAACAGGGTTCGGCAAAGTCATATTCGTCTTCGTATTCAATTGAAAATGAGTTTCGGCTTCTTCCAATAGTTTTCCGTCAACATGACTCAACAGTCATTCGGGCGTTTAAAGGGTGTGTCACATCAAATTGCATCACGGAAAAAATGCTGTAGAAATTCGCCCAGTAGACCGATCCTTTTGAAAATTTTAGACAGTAAAATGAAAACTATTAAACAACTTTTGGCATTTTCTTTTTATTCATACTTCGAGCCCAAGCCCGTATGCTCGCACCTTCCTCTTTACCCCGTCTGGTTCTGTACAACGTCAGGTTGTCGTTTTTTTGAACAGAAATCCATTTTCTCTTGAAGTCCGCCTCCGATTTGACAACTTTTGGGTTCTTCCGGAGGGCCTGCTTCATAATCACCCAATATTTCTCTATTGGGCGAAGCTCCGGCGCGTTGGGCGGGTTCATTTCCTTTGGCACGAAGGTGACCCCGTTGGCTTCGTACCACTCCAACACGTCCTTTGAATAGTGGCACGAAGCGAGATCCGGCTAGAAAATGGTCGGGCCCTCGTGCTGCTTCAATAGTGGTAGTAAGCGCTTCTGTAGGCACTCCTTAAGGTAAACCTGCCCGTTTACCGTGCCGGTCATCACGAAGGGGGCGCTCCGCTTTCCGCAAGAGCAGATCGCTTGCCACACCATGTACTTTTTGGCAAACTTGGATAGTTTCTGCTTGCGAATCTCCTCCGGAACGCTGAATTTGTCCTCTGCGGAGAAGAACAACAGGCCCGGCAGCTGACGAAAGTCCACTTTGACGTAGGTTTCGTCGTCCATTACCCGGCAATGCGGCTTCGTCAGCATTTCGGTGGACAGCTTCCGGGCTCGCGTCTTCCCCACAATGTTTTGCCTTTCGTCGCGGTTAGGAGCCTTCTGAACCTTGTATGTACGCAGGCCCTCCCGCTGCTTTGTCCGCTGGACGAATGAACTTGACAAATTCAGCTTATTGGCGACATCCCGGACCGAACTTCTCGGATCACGTCTAAACTGCTTAACTACGCGCTTGTGATCTTTTTCACTGACGGAGCATCCATTTTTGCCGTTCTTCACCTTCCGGTCGATGGTTAGGTTCTCGAAGTATCGTTTTAGTACTCTGCTGACCGTGGATTGGACGATTCCCAGCATCTTACCGATGTCCCGATGTGACAACTCCGGATTCTCGAAATGAGTGTACAAGATTAATTCACGACGCTCTTTTTCGTTCGACGACATTTTTCCAAATTTAAGAAAAATTGACAGTGAAGCATGGCCAACGTAATCTATACACTCTTATCTGATTATAAAACCAAAGCTGAAGATATAATTCCTAAAAATTAAATTTCTACAGCGTTTTTTCCGTGATGCAATTTCCGTGATGCAATTTGATGTGACACACCCTTTAGTTACTATAAAATATCTACGAGTCGATTATCTCATTTCATTCTTCCCCGTCGAATGGACTTCAATGCATATTGAAGTGATTCCCCCCAAAATGAACTCGTTTCTCTCTCTCTCTCATGTATCACGTATGTATGTATCGTTTGAATTCAACGTTGTTTGATATATACCACAGGTGAGCTAGATTTTTCTCGTATCGTACACGAAAATTACTCACACCTATAAAATAGCGTGCAGAGTTGTGTTCAGAAACACTGACAAATTTGTGAATTTTGTTGATATAAACCCGTTTTTCTGTATGTTTTTTTTTCTCAAAATTGAATTCGGAGACAAAGTGAACTAAAATACTAACGCGAAGACTTTTATAGCATACCTGATGGCTGTTTAAGTTCGTTGGTTTGAGTTCACGGTGGGTAAACAATTAACCGTCCATCAATGGAGTAACTACTATTTTGCATCAGAAATCAAGTTTTCGTTTCACTTTATATGGACGTAAAAATGAGATTGCGTACACGGGTAACGAGATACGTGTCAGGAGGAGTAGAAGTGTGGATTGAAGTCAAGTTGAATGAAGAGGCAGATTTGTATTCATTAGTCACGTCAATTAGAATCGATCTCAACGCTCGTCAATTTATTTTCTAGTCAGTTCAAACACGTTGTAGTAGTCCAAGTCGAAGCGAAGCTACTGAGAGGAGAGTCGATTTTTCTTTTTCATCTTCGAAGATTTCGGGCCCTGATTATAATTGTTATTTAACCTGATCCAATTAGCTTGTTTGCTAAACCCTGGCCCTAGTTTTCAGATTCGTCACTAATACTAATAAAGGGTGTCCAACATCAAATTGTAAAACGGAAAATACGCTGTAGAAAATTACCTAGTTGAACTATCCTTTTCAAAACTTCCTACAGTAAAATATAATCCGTTAGTAAGATTTAGACATATTTATTTCATTCGGCTTCAATAACCTTACGCTTAAATCTACTCATAAGATTCTGTACAACATCTGGCTTCAGCTTCTTCTGCACGTAAACCCTCTTTTTCTTCATGTTTTCCTCAGATTTGACCTCCTGGGATGCTTCCGTAGTCTAGAACCCATCAGTCGGTTAGAGGCGAATGAACTGCAAGGTAAAAAGCTTCTATGAAACAAACTTCAAACCTACCATCTGTCGGAATACTATATGTTCTCATTTGTATGATTTTTGTCGAATCTTTATGAGTGTTTCCCTGTACATGCTTACTAACTGTCTAGTAGTTTTTTGCTCTATATTTTTGTAAAATTGATACCTATCAAAGTTTTCCATTGAGCCATTCTTGAGGTAATTTTTGAAAGCTAAAGATTACAGCAAAATAAACCTCCTAGTTTTCTTTGTCCACCGGGACTTGGATAGACTGTACAATTCGTAGTTGCTCTCCGTAATTGACCTGAACTGGCGGAATTGCGCAAAGAACACACCAAATGACCCTTGGGAGTAGCAAATCATTCTCATTGTACAAGTTTCGGTGAATCGTGTTTTAAATAGTCAACAAAAACGCCGGCCACGAAATGCCACATGCATTTCTATTTTTTCACACACTTGAACACAGAGCGGTGGACAACACCATGGGTAACCTGAGAAGGCTCGAAATGCCACATGCATTTCTATTTTTTCACACACTTGAACACAGAGCGGTGGACAACACCATGGGTAACCTGAGAAGGTCGCTTGGAAAATATTTCTAAAAAAAACCAAAAAAAGTACCTCATATCGCAACTTTTCAATTTTCACAAACACTCACAACAAATATAGCGTGGTCGCGCTAAAACAAACGGCAAAACGTCCTGCACTGTCAGTAATACATGCACTGCTAGCACGGACGGAATCTCGTTGGAATCTGTTGGAATCTCGGTTCTGCCGAATGAATGGAATTCATGTATTCTTTTGAATTCTGAATTCTAATTGAATCCACTACGACAGAAGAACCTGCTCGAAGAAAGAGGAAAGAAGAAAGAAGAAAGAAGAAAGAAGAAAGAAGAAAGAAGAAAGAAGAAAGAAGAAAGAAGAAAGAAGAAAGAAGAAAGAAGAAAGAAGAAAGAAGAAAGAAGAAAGAAGAAAGAAGAAAGAAGAAAGAAGAAAGAAGAAAGAAGAAAGAAGAAAGAAGAAAGAAGAAAGAAGAAAGAAGAAAGAAGAAAGAAGAAAGAAGAAAGAAGAAAGAAGAAAGAAGAAAGAAGAAAGAAGAAAGAAGAAAGAAGAAAGAAGAAAGAAGAAAGAAGAAAGAAGAAAGAAGAAAGAAGAAAGAAGAAAGAAGAAAGAAGAAAGAAGAAAGAAGAAAGAAGAAAGAAGAAAGAAGAAAGAAGAAAGAAGAAAGAAGAAAGAAGAAAGAAGAAAGAAGAAAGAAGAAAGAAGAAAGAAGAAAGAAGAAAGAAGAAAGAAGAAAGAAGAAAGAAGAAAGAAGAGTGTACGGACTTAACGGTGACTGATATCGATCAATCATTATTTTTTTTGTATTTGAGCATTGTTTCTAGGTTGAACGTGACGTCAATATACATTGCATTTCAACTCTGTATAAGGCCGTGGAAACTGGGAAAGGAATCGATTCAAACATAATCCTAATATTCTTCACACATATTTAGCTTTGATAAAAAATAAACTATTGAAACAGTTCAAAAAATTGGTAGCAATCAGTGCTCGGCAAAGTCATATTCAACTGAGGATAGTCAGCTGACTATGAAAAAAAATTATAGGAGGTTGTGTCCAAGATACGACCGCATTGTTGACGTAGAACTACACTGTTATTTTATATAAGTCGCTTGTTTATACCTTCGGATATTATTCTATGATGTTGTGAAATTTTAGAAACAACTGCTTAGTAGAGTATTCTCTGAAATGGATTTTTCATTGTAGAATCATGCCCTCGCAAAACAATATACTAGCTGATCGTATGTCGCAATTTATTTCATACCTCGAACGTTATTCCGGTGGCCTTTTTCGCAATTGAAATAGACTCGATTATATACATGTTGCACCAGCACCATTATTCCACATCTCATAATTACATCAATATATCTTTTGCACCGCATGGAAACAACAACAATGACAACACTTGCAAGTATCAAATATCATGTTATTTAGTATTGCCTCAAAGGAATCGCACCTCTAGGCATCGTTCGTACAACGTAAACCAAGCGCCAAACAAGCGTTCGCCATAGCATGCATAGCGAAACATGCAAGCGAAACCTAATCACATACAAAATTCCAGAACGTCATTCATTTTCTTGGTGACTAAACAAGTGAAATAAATTCTTTTTGTTAATAACAACCTTTTCGAGTAGTAGCAGTAGCAATGCTTCATTATGATCAATATTAGCGCAAATGCAATCCTAGTTGAAGGCTGTTTTGCTACTGGCACGCGAACCCAAATAACTTATAACATTCCAGTAAGACATTCAAGATGCTTGGTATTCCCCAAATAATTTTTCGGCGCACAACCTTAACGCTTGCTTCGCCATAACGTCAGTTTAATGCATTGATGCATTCTCAAAGGCACCAACGAAGCCCTTATGATGACGGAAAACAAACTATGTTAACTGCTTGGAAAAAAGACTGAATTATGCCACACAGCTTGTATTCTGCTGTAACACCCATCAATGCGAATTCGCTGATGAGTTTGTCAAGAGCGACCGCCTTCACCACCAGCGGGGGGAGCTTGATTTTGGTAGCTGCCTGGGTAACGGCGTTAACATTTTCGACCGACGCGCTGAAATCGCCTACTCCGCTGTTATTCGATGCGGTGTCCCACTCGTGAGGGCTCGGTTCAGTGCGAGCGCTTTTCACTGCACCAACATCGCGTGCATCATTAGGTGACGCTTGCCTCGAAATTTTATTTGCCCCTGGCAATGCGTTCGTTTTTTGCAGGGGTCGAGCCTGCATTCCTCTTCTTCTTACTCATCACACACTACGCGAAGCGTCCAATTTATGACGCGGAAAAAAAAAAACACACAATACGAATAACGCGAAAAACAGAAAAACAGAAACAGAAAAACCAAACGACGATATCCAAGTTGGATTACCACTGGTGGGGTCCAATCTTAGATCGAAGCGCAGCGAAAGCAAAATGAACTGGATTGCTCAACAGTCCGATGCCGAATGAAAGTTTGTCTCAGCGAGATCCACTGTTTATACTCTAGGCAAGTATTCCCCTTCATTCTTCTACTTTTCCTTTGCTCTCGGAGACTTTAAATCCTACGATTTCCCCTCCGTTGGTCGTCGATAAGTTGCTCGTTATTGATAGCTCTGTTCGGGAAAGCACACAAATGGATAGAACAAATGTATGGGAAAATGGAAACGCTTAAAGTTTTCATGAATTTTAACCATTTACAAACAAATCGATTCTAATGTTTAGCATATTAAACAAATCTTACGGAATTTCTGATTCCTTTAGTATGTAAATCGCCAAAATCCGTTCGCGGCAAAAATAGTTATTAACGTTAACTTTATTTCATAAAAACGTGACCTGTTTTTTGATTTGGCACCCTTAATGAAAGACGTAGTTCTACGTCAAAAATTCGAAGGATTTCGTATTCCATTGGAAATCACTTTGGCTACTTCCAGCAATTTCTCCGTCAACATGAGTCAACTGCCATTCGGGCGTTTAGTTGCTATCTCACTCTACGACTTAACTGTTTAATTTTATTCTTTCCCGTCAAATGGATTACAATGCATATTGAAGTGATTTCCTCCAAAATGAATTCGTTTCTCTCTCTCTCTCTCTCTATCTCTCTCTGCCTCTCTTGTATCATGTATGTATGTATCGATGTTTGAGTTCAACGTGGTTTGTGGTTGACATATACCACAGGTGGGCTAGATATTTTTGTATCGTTCATGAAAATTACTCACACATGTAAGATAGCGTGCAGTGTTGTGTGCAGAAACACTGACAAATTTTGAATTTTGTTGTTATCAACCGTTTTGACGTAGGATTACGTCTTTCGGGAACATATTGGGGTACAAATTGGAAATCGAAAATCGAGCACATCGTGAAAGTTGTCTAATTTCAAACACTCATTGCTCAATCATTTCATGATCTTCTTCTTGAATGGCGTTAACGTTCCCTGTGGAATTTTTGCCGTCTCAACGTATTCATTAACTAGCGTCGTTCATTAATACTTGGTTGAGATTTCTATGCCGAATAACACGCCTTGAATGTACTCCAAAGTGGCAAGCTCTAGAATACGCGTGACCACAGTGCAAGCCGGAAGAATTTTCTTTGACGAAAAATACCCCAACCAGAACGGGAATCGAACCCGAACACCCGGCATGATAGTGTGGGACGCTAACCACTCGGCCACGGGTGCACATGATTTTCATTTCATGATGGATTGATGAAATTTTTGCGTCAATCGATTTCGGCACTCCATAACAATTTTTCATATTGAAGAAAATAATATTATATATGTCATGAAACTAACTATTGAACTATTGAAAAATCACAACCCCATTTCCTAGCGGAAATACCCACTTCTGATTGGTCAAAATTGACGACACATGCGGCGGGTCCCTAACAGAGACAAACCAACCTGCCTGGGGGAAATCGGCATTGCAAATACATGAAAGTAGGAGGAACTTTTGTTCCTACCGAAATGTATTCTCCAACAGAGACATTATAACCAAATCATTATCAAAGAGTTTAACGATGTAATTCTTCAAACATATCCAAAATCAACAAATAGCCTAACGGAATCCTACGTCAACTATGCGGTCGTGTCTCGGACACAACTTTCTTGTGACTTTTTCTGTATGTTTTTTTTTCACAACACTGAACTCGGAGACAAAGTGAATTAAAATCTCCCAAATTGCACGCTATTCTGCACTCAAATACTAACAATACTAACGCGTGGAGCATTCGCCAGATCTCCTCCTAACAAAATTATCGAATAAAATGCTTTTCAAATGAACCAAATAAGAATCAATCTTCGGACACTAAATCAAATTTCGGACAGATTGAATTCAAATTTCGGACTCTTTATGTAATTTTATGCACGAAAATTACATTACACTTGATTATATTTTATGGTCAACTGCGAAACACTTACCAAGCAATCACAGTAAACTGTTAACGATGATGAGAACTGATGAAACACGGGAGAAATTTAAATATTTATGAACGGGTAAATTCTACGTGCTCACGCAAAACAAACCTAAAACACAAACGATAATGAGTGGTGCTGTTGAATGTTTTCTTACTATGTGATAATTCAAATGTTATTCTCAAATTAAGTGCTAGTGAAACCAAGGGATCACTCTGAAGAAGCAATTGTGATATTAAATTTATAGTTATATCATCAGGTGCATGAAGCATTTCAAGATATTAGAACAAAGTGTCCGAAATGTGATTCAGAACGGTATAACACCTACAAATATTATAAACATCATGCTTGCACACCATTTGTATCAGATTTACTTGGCTAAACCATATAATTAAATCATTTCGATGACCTCAATTTTGATCATGAGTTGTCCGATTCACTAATGTTGTTGTGTCCACATGATTTCTATGGCAACCGCTTGGAGCACTGCAGTTTGTTTATTGTGTCCTTCGAGCATAACAGAAATAAAGTTTCTCTGTGTTGAGTGTATTGAGGTGAACACTTTTAAAATGCCCAAAAAAAGACAATATTTTGAAGAAGGCCTAAAATATGAATGGATCAATATGATGACAGTAAACTCAAGCAATGATAAATGCAACATCAATCTTCAAATTGTAATTTTTTCAATAAAAAAAAATGATTTCAAAAACTGGACAAATCATGATCATGTTTCGGAAAAACTATGATCAGAGGGGGACAAACCATGATCATGATTTCTCTTTGGGGAAAATCGTTAAAAAACATGAAAATTTGAATAATTTCAACGCCCTATGGTAGAATTAGAAACTAGAGACATAGGGCTTTTCAACAAACCCACACTCGTCTTGATTATGTGTGATTTTCATGAAGAAAAATCGATTGCGTGTTGATTGCTAGTTGCGTGAAAACACCCTAAATTGGACAAACCAAGATCATTTACCCTACATGATCCATCTGAACGATAGTTTTCCGTTCACGAAAACGTTTGAGAACACTGCAGGCGCAAAAAAAATGGGATTCGCGAAGGAAGTATTTGTACAGGTAATGTAAGAGGTCATAATCAACTTTGCATGAGTCAATACAGGCCAACAATAGAGAAAAGAAATCATGAACAATAAATTCTTATGAAGAAATGCATCAATATTACTTGATTTGCTCTACTTGGTTCATTTTAAACGATCATTGAGTTCATTGGTGTAACATTGTTTCCAGCAGCCCTTCGCAAGTTTGAAATTATCATCTTACCATCGTCTATTTTCCGATATGTATCTTTAATCACATAATGCTTAACAACGATCTTCCATAAATAAAACCGATGAGAACAAATTACTTCGCTCCCCCTCGCCCGCCCCTCGTAGCTTGTTAAGAACGATACACTTATTTACGATTACACTCGCTAAGCGTATATCCGAGCATCCAGCTACTTGTGTTCACGGTCCTCCTTCTCTTTACCTTTGCATACGAGCAGAACTCGAAAACCAATGCATCCTAAATTGGAGAGTCGAGGAGCTCGCCTCTACAAGGATAGCTTTTCGTAAGAACCGCGCAATCAAAAGGAGCTGGTAGATTGGATGTTATCTCTATTCAAATTTACCAGCAAAGTTATTGCGGCGTTTTTTAAAATCTACCACCTGCTGTCGCCCTTTTTAACATAACAATACAAGGAATGAAATGAACCCAAACTCAAAACACTTTTAGCGAATTCCCTCAAATCTCTTCCCCAAACACCTTCGCCAAACACTGCCCGGATTGACTTAAGCCGTAAATCAACACCTGGCCATAATTATGATTTCGCCACCCATTTCGATGGCCATTAATATTGGCAAGCGAATGATGGCACCACGAAAGACCGAGTGAGCTTGATTGCATGACGCCAAGCTGCGCGTTGAGAGTGGCATTGTGGCGGATGGAACGCGAACAGACAGACATCCGCGAACGACGCTTGATAGCGATCCAGATCCACAGCACAAATTAGAAACCCACTCTGTTCAACAATTATCGGTGCCACACCCGGGAGGCCCCATTGGGGGAGGAGGGAGGATGCAGCCGGAGTGCTGAGGCCGGATACAATCAGGCGCACCGTGCGGTGGCCGGCGATGCAGTTCGGATGCAGGAGATGGCTGCTAATCAGCGCAGCACCACTAAGTGCACCACCGGAGAGGAGTCGGTTTACCTCTGAGGTGAGCTGCAACTTAAACTGCGGTTTCTTTGGGAATGTTCACCAAAATCGATTCTGGACGATGGTAGCTCATGAACGCTGGAGTTAACCCTGGACACCATTCCGGAGCCCATGTGAGTTTGTTTGTGTGGATGTTGGTTTCGGATATAATGGCCACACGATATACCGACCCAGTAGCTGCAGCTTCCGTGCACATTTGCTGCTCACAGAGTGCCTCGTATGCTTCCACTATCGCTACTGCTACTCTGTGCGGATAAGTTTTATCGAGAAAACATAAATATTTATTGCGGACAATATGAGCCGAAGCTACTCTTCTAGCTTTTTCCGGGGCAAAAGAGAGCACGCAGCATCAACAGCGGAGGGAAATTAATATTAGCAGCAATTTCTGCAAAATATATATATATATGTATGTAAGCTTCCACTTTGGCACCGCTGGAGATCGGCTGAAGCTGATGCGGGATTCGTCATGTGTATTTTGCACCCGAGAGACTAAAAATGCTTATGAAAGATAATTTCATCTCCGGCCCGTAATGGGTGAAACAGCTTTGAAATGTTTGGCAATCTCCCGTTCCAGTTCCAGCACGGCGCATATCAACGTTTTTGGGGCTAATTTATGGATGAGTTTCATGAGCTTCCCGAAAGCGTTTCGGTTGATGAAGTAGATTCGGCATCGGCATTAATTAAATTGATTTGCTGCCTCCGGGAGCTGGAACTGGATGGATGATGATATTTTGGTTAGATTTGGGGTAATAGCAAGCGCGTTGGGAATAACAGTGACACAGATTATGGAGTGGAAGATTACCAAAGGGAGTTTTCGTTGAAAATGTGGAGCTTTTTTCACACATAATTTTACGCAGAAATCATCATTGGCTCCCTTCTTTTTCAGAAAAACTAGTTGTCGTTTTGACAAATAAATTCCTATTAAAATTCCTGGTAAAAATGACACTAAAAATTGGTGAACTGGAATTGGAAAATTGATTTAATGGGAAAAAATGAAAAACAAAACGATCAAAACGGTCGTTATTTTGATCGATGAGTTAAAATGATACAATATGTGTAACAAAGATATGCCAATTAGGGAGGTTATGTGCAAGAACAATATAATCTCTCATTAACCATAATACGGCATCAAATGCTCCAAGAATTAAATTCATGGAATTGACGTAAGCTCCATAGAATTATTGCATTAAGATTCTTGTATTGTACCATATTGAGATAAAAACGAAAAATGCTTCAAGGAGACCTATAGGGGGTTATTCTAGAGACAAGCAAAAAGGTTCATTTCAGTGAGCGGCTCAGAGCCATGTGTTTAATGGAACGAGCCGGCTCATTCGAGCTGCTCGATGGCTGCTTTCAAGAAACAATTTATCCGGATAAATTGGAAAATATATTAAAAATAAAGTTCAAAACATTAATTAGTGCATAGGATAGCAAAAATAATACTCTATTCTAGGTTTTCCCTAATGAATTTCCTTCACAATCATCTCCATTGCATATTTAGGCTTATAAACATGATCTTTTCAACGTTATCTGATGGAAGTCTATTCCGTCTTTCACTGCAAACATGTCCTGACTTCGAGAAAATACGCTCACATGGTACTGAAGTCGTCGGAATACACAGTGTTTTCAGAACGATTTCGTAGAGCCGAAGATGGACAGACTTCCTTCACTTTCTCCAAAGGCAAAGCGTCGCTCCTTCTCTGGAAACGTGGCTCATCTAAATATTTGTCTAGCTCAACTACTGCAGCAGCTTCTGGACCGTTGCAATAATAACTTGAGGTTAATAATATTTTTTCTCATCTCACCTATTTTATTCACATAGCGTTATAACAACACAGTCGTTGAACATAAACTAGAGAGATTCAACTACGACCGAAAAACGATTTTACTGTTCTTTGAACCACGTTTTGCTATTGATTATCGAATTGAACAAGCTGAAACTGAAACATCTGAATTCACTCAGATTAAATCGGACACCAGAACACATTATCTTTTGACGTAGGACTACGTCTAACCGGAAGATATAGGGGGTGAAATGGAAATCTAGGCATTGAACAAGTAGGAAAAAATGCAAGATTTGGAACGCTTATAACTCGAATAACATTTCATTTTTCTTGATATAAATAATTAAATAATTGTGAAATATCAAGCATTGTCAAAATGCACTATGTGCCCATTTTTGATTGGTCCATTTTGTGCTCCTCAAATCGTACCGACCAAAACGGGCAACCAGAGCAGCAGCGAAATAGAATGAAGCACGATTGGAAAGGAAAAAGAAAAAAATGAACGAAACATTGGTCGCAGTCTCACACATACGTAATTCTCGAGCCAGCCAGTCAGCTTAAAAATCCCCGCTCCGCTGCCGTAACGATCATTCTTTGTGTGGACACCGACTGGACAACATCGTTGCTGAACGAGCTGGACGGCGAGGGATCGAGTGCCTTTCTCAAGGCATGAGGGCGGAGGTGGTAGTGCTGGAGTAGAGTAGAGTAGAGTTTTCAAAGTGCCTTTCTCAAGGCTAGAGACGAATGAACTGCAAAAGTTTAAAGTCTCTATAATACAAGACCTTCCTTCCTTCCTTCCGTAACGATCATTCTCATTCAAACCGTACACCACATCAGTTCGCATCACAACACATCAACAAACCAACCCAAGCAGCCATGTCTGGACATGGTAAAGGAGGAAAAGTGAAGGGAAAGGCAAAATCCCGCTCGAACCGTGTTGATCTGGAGTTCCCCGCAAGGGTAGCTAGGCCGAGCGCGTTAGTACCAGTGCACCAGTCCACCTAGCCGGCGTTATATAGTTTCGGCCGCCGAAGTGATCGAGTTAGCTGGCAAAGCTGCTCACGACAATAAGAAAACCCGCCTACAGAACAGAGCACATTCGGTTCAGGGGCAACAACTAGTTTCAGCGAGTGGCAAACGCAATCGCAAAACGGCAGCAGGTAGAAGAAGGAAAAAGTTTGTTTATACTGACTGTTTTGGTGGCAAAACCAGCCACCTTAAAACACGACGCTTTTCAGGGCCATTAAACCTTCCAAAGAAGAGTTATTAAAACTTTTTCACAATACCAATGCATTCTAAAGTGACATAATATGACATATAATATAAACTGATTTATTTTGTTTATGCTTGTTCTTGAACTTATTGGTTTGGGGTCTTTTAAATTGATCATTCAGTTTTCACAAACCCATGCATGGTTTCCGAATTAAAAGCGGCTTACAATTACAACACATTGTATGCAGAATGGCATTAACAAATTTTCTCGGTACCAAGAACTGCTTTCTTTGGTTGATAACTGATGTTGAAAATTGACTGACGTTACATCTGCATTGTATAGAAACATAACTAAGGAGCAACATGATGAGCTATGTATTTCCTGCTGCTTTTGAAGGACTTTAATCCTGTGTTAATTTACTGTTCGTTTTTCAGAACGCTTATAGCTCGTTTAATTCTCGACAGATCGTAGAGTTCGTCTTCAAAACCTCAGTTCTTTTTCATTTCTATTTACTTTGTTTGCGGAGATACAAATCTTACAATTCATTCGTCTCCGAAACCACAGTTTAAGGTACGGTAATGTGCTCAATAGTGAAATATATGATAGTGAATGAGCTGATGACCACCTATGCATTCCCTATCACAGCCATCATTTTGATTGTACGATATGTGCATACGCCAAAAGATGCCCGGCATTGAACATTTAATAAGTACAAAGCCTTCAGAAAAAAAATCAAGAATCAACTATGAGATAGTGAGAAAAAATTGAGAAAGTTTGTAAAAAAAAAGCAAAAACACAACACAAAAGGTTCTTTTTAGAACCCCCAACATGTTCATAAAGAGTAAACAGTAAACTAATCCATTTTTCAGGTAGATAGGTAGGTATTCACGTAGGAGAAGAAAATTAAACAATATATTTAAAATATATATTTAGCAAAAGCTGTCCCCTTTGTATAGTCCTACGTCACTCCGGTTATGTCCCCGACATTACCCACCCGTCTTTTTTTTTTGAGTAATATATATCAAATCTGATATTGCAGAACCAGTCTTTGGAAATTTAGATATCTACGGGGATGTTGAAGATGTAGAAAT
Source organism: Toxorhynchites rutilus septentrionalis (assembly GCF_029784135.1). NCBI lineage: Eukaryota > Metazoa > Arthropoda > Insecta > Diptera > Culicidae > Toxorhynchites > Toxorhynchites rutilus. The sequence goes on from NC_073746.1 coordinate 112,114,987, forward strand.
AGAAGCTACTGAACTGGGCGAGAACAAAACAAACTTTTAGGACCATCTGCTAAACCATCAAATGGTTGGACGACTAAATTTGAAAAATAAATAGATATTCAAATAAACACATACCCGATTAATTTGTCCATATGTCCTGTCCATATCCTAAGCATTAGCTATATAGTAGCTTTAAGTGCCCTTCTCATGCGTTGACAGTTCTCTAGTTTAGCCTTATTATTATACCTTTTAATGCATTACTATCATTACATTTTTATATGTACTTGAAATATATCATAATGAAGGTATTTACGAATTTAGAAAAGAAAAGATTTTTTAAGACCAAAAACACAGATCTTCATTTTGTCATGGCTGCTAAACGAAAACTTATTCCGTCTGTTATCGCAGGATGCTAAGGCACCTTGGTCATGCTGAAGCAGTTCAATACAGTGGTTCAATATACAGGGTTTTCCATTTCGGGCTTCCGAAAGTATACAGCCCTGCGTTAACAACCGTTTGACATAGCTGTCAACCAAAGCGTCATATCGTTAGTTGAAGGTCTGCCATTTTACAATATGGATCATTTTAGCATCGCACAACGTGTTAATTTTGTCAAATTATACTATAAAAATGATGAAAAACCGGCAAATGTTTTTCGAACATTACGGACGGATTTTGGTCGTCATGGACGGCCTACAGAGCACACAATCGCTAATTTAGTGCGTAAATTCGAACAAACTGGATCCGTAGCGGGTATGGTGAAAACTGTGCATCATCGTAATGTGCGTTCGGCCGAAAATATTGCTGCTGTTGCTGCCAGTGTGGAGGAGGACCCGAATGTTTCGATTCCACGGCGTGCTCAGCAATTGGGCTTGTCAAACACATCATTGTGGCGTATTTTGCATTTGGACTTGCACCTACATCCATATAAAGTCCAACTGGTACAAAAATTAGAGCGTGGTGACCATGGAATGCGTCGGGCATACGTCGTTTGGGTGAACGAACAACAGCAGCAAAATGTTGAATTTTCGCATCAAATTTTCTTCAGCGATGAGGCACATTTCGAGCTCGGTGGCTATGTGAACACCCAAAATTTCCGTATATGGGGCTCAGAAAATCCACACGTGATTGTTGAGAGGCCATTGTTTGGTGCGCATTATGGTCTGGTGGAGTCATCGGGCCGTATTTCTTTGAAAATGAGGACGGCGAGACGGTAACTGTGAATGGTGAGCGCTATGGCCGCATGTTAACCGATTTTTTTTGTCACAAATTGAAGATATGGATACGGATGACATGTGGTTTCAGCAGGACGGTGCCACGTGCCACACAACACGACCGAACATGGCCATATTGCGAACGAAATTTGAGGGATGCATAATTTCGCGTTTTGGTGAAGCCAATTGGCCGTCCAGATCATGCGATTTGAACCCACTATACTTTTTTTTGTGGGGTTATGCGAAAGACCGTGTCTATGCCAACTCTCCGCAAACTCTTGAACATTTGAAAGACAACATTCGTGAAGTTATGACCGAGATACCGCCCCATATGTGCCGAAAAGTCATCGAAAATTACCTGTTCCGGATCAAGGTGTGCGAGGAAGCCCTAGGTGGACATTTGAATGATGTTGTATTTCACACATAATAGCATAAACCAAACTTGAATTTGAAATAAAAGTTTCATCGAAATTCGAATTCTAAGTGTGTTTTATTTTAATTTACTTTCGGAATTTAAAGTTGGAAAACCCTGTATAATGCCAAGCAGTCAAACATTAGCTTAAAAAATACTTCCAGCAAATGCTCATTTTAGTAGTCCGTCATGGATTGTACAAAAAGCTTTGAAGCTTTGTAATTTTTGCACATTTTTTTACATTTGTTGTGAAAAATCTGCTTCGAAGTTAAAGAAACATTTTTATACATAAAAACGAAATTGATAGACGCTAAACATATTAATTCTCACCCAACTGATTTCTCACGAGTCGAAACAGTAATCAAATAGTTACAATTACTATTAAAAAAGTGAGAAAAATTAATTTTACAAGAAAGCACAACGAAAAACAACTTTTTTCTTTTAATCAGACAACCAATTTTGCTGCTCAGTTTTCTCGGAAATGGTTGAACAGCCGAATTAGACGCGACAAGTTTCACTTAGAAGAACCTTTCAAAGTTGTATCGGAATCGGCCCACGGTTTCCGGACATATGACCGGAACATAAATGCCAGAATCCATAACTACACAAAACTCACCATTTGGGGTATCAAACTTCATGATTCTCGAAAAATAGCTTATTTGTGATGAATTCAAGTCTTTATGACCTCATAGACGTAACCCGGATTTGTTCCGGTTAAGGTTTCCTAGGGAAGTGACCACTTTATGACTAGAACCAAATCCTATTATGCGACATATCGAACATCATGATTTGGCAAAACTAGCTCATTGGTGATCGTTTCAAGAGTATCGACCACAGTAGGATAACCCGGATGTTCTCTTTGACCTACAGATTCAAAATTAGGTCGAGATATGAGAAAGGTACGACGACATCTTTAAGTGGGTGAAACCATATTTTGTAACCTCAAACCTCTTGAACTATCATTCGAATGGTCAGTAAATTTCTGTACATTTTCGCACATATCTATATCTATAAAAATGGATTTCTGTCTGTCTGTCTGTCTGTCTGATTCTTATTATCTCTCTAAGCGGGGGCTGTCATAAAATGAAACACAAATTTCTGCATAACTCAAGAACTAATCAGCAAACAGAACCAAATTTGGCATGTGGCGGTTTTAGGAGGCAATAAATGTTTCTAAGGGGATTGGACACTCCTCTCCCTCTCTACAGGGGAGGGGGGCTGAATAACTCCAAAACTAATCAAGCAAATGGAATCAAATTTGGCATATAGAGATATTAGAGATCGATAAACGTTTCTATGGTGTTTCGACACTCCTCCCCCCCTCTCTAAGGGGAGGCTGCCATAAAAATTGAAACAGAATTTTCTGCATAACTCAAGAACTAATCAAACAAAAGGAACCAAATTTGGAATATGGAGGTTTTAGGAGGCAATAAATGTTTCTACGGTGGTTTTGCACTAGCAATATATTGAAAATAATCTGATATTATGATAACGAGTTTTGGGAGAAGTACTAGGAATTTTAAAGTAAAAGTTAGTTTTAAAGATATTTTTTTTTTCAATCAAAGAACAACTCTGCGATAGCATCCATCAACAACTCTCAGTAAGAAAACGTGGATGTGATAAGGAAAAATAAATTTTGGGCGGGACGAAGTTTGCCGGGTCAGCTAGAGACACTATGAAATAATGGAAAAAATAGATTGATCAATCTCACCCCATTGCTATGTTTTGAAAATTTCTGCTAAACCTTTTCCAAACTTATGTTTAAGGATTTTGTTCAACAAAGCATTTCATAACGTTTTGTGACTTTTGCACCAGTACTGGGTTTGAAAATAATTCGGTATAAATTGAACAAAAAAAAAACGGAAACTCGCCCCCGGGTGACGGTACCAAAGGAAGTAATTCGATATTTTAGTAAGGAAGTACAGTAAACATTCACTAACTGGGCGAAAAGAGAAGACCACTTATCGACATTCGCGTTTTAACTGGTCCGGCATGTTAAACGTCCAATAAAATCGAGGGAAACTTCAATGAATTGTTTGATTCGCTTAGTTCCTGTAATTGGATAAATAAAAGGATTCCAATGGAAGTTTCGCATTGAGTGCGACAACAGGTATGATATATGATTTGAGAAAATTGTTTTTCTGTAGTTTAATCAATGTTTTTGTCGTGCGAAAATAATGTCAACTTTCATAACATTTAAAATTACATTCGAATGCCCCTCACAGCAAATCTTCCATTTGAATATGGCGTCGATTGTTTACGAAATTGTGCTTTTTAACTGGTCCAAGGACCAGTTAACGTTCGCCCAGTTAAATAGCAGACCAGTTAAACCAGGACCAGTTAGCGAACGATTACTGTAACTCAAACGGAAATACGAATAATTTTATTACTATAACGATCGACTGGTAGTACATTATCTCGATGAAAAAGGGAGTATTTCCCCTTATTTTTTTTTTAGATTTAATCTTCAATCGTACCACCAATGCCATATTATTTCCGCTAATGATAGTTCTCACACCTGGAGAAATATAATACTCTACATGGGTGTATCTTTTTAATTAAAAAATCATTCAAACATTCTCCGATATTTAATAGCTTCAAAGAAAATTATGTTTTACTTATCAATCATTTAGTAACCGATAATTATTCTATTTTTTGTATATGTTTTCCCTTTAGTTTAAACTATGTTTCATAGTTTGATATTAAATTCATTTTATAATTATTCGTTAATACAGTAACGTAACGTAACGTAACGTCGCCCGCAATGAACAAAAGTTTGGCCACCCCTATGATAGAGGATCATATTTGATTTGATTTTGACGTAGGATTACGTCTTTCGGCAACATATTGGGGTACAAATTGAAAATCGAAAATCGAGCACATCGTGAAAATTGTCCAATTTCAAACGCTTATTGCTCAGCCATTTCATGATGGATTGATGATTTTTTTGCGTCAATCGATTTCGGCACTCCATAACAATTTTTTATATTGAAGAAAATAATATATGTCATGAAACTAACTATCGAACAGTTGAAAAATCACAACCCCTATCCTAACGGAAATATCCACTTCTGATTGGTCGAAATTGACGACACATGCGGCGGGTCCCTAACAGAGACATTTAAATCAAGCTGACTGGGGGAAATCGACATTGCAAATACATAAAGTTAGGGGAAGCTTTTGTTCCTACCGAAATATGTTCCCTAACAGAGACATCAAAACTAAGCTGCCTGGGGGAAATCGGCATTGCACATACATTAAAGTAGGGGGAGCTTTTGCTCCCACCGAAATGTGTTCCCTAACAGACACATCAAAACCAAGATGCCCGGGGGAAATCGGCATTGCAAATATATGCAATTCGGGGGCATTTTTATATGATTTTATATGATTTTTATATGATGTATTGTGAAAAATTTAGCACAAGTGTAAGTATAAAATTGCATATGGTAGCGGTTGTGTTAAAAATGACTTGATATATGAAACGATTTATTTCAATTTTCATCAATAAAAACTAAGGTGTGTTCCTTGGAGGCGATCTGGCGTAGTAGTAACATCCATGCCTCTCACGCTGAAGGTCACGAGTTCAATTCTCACTCCCGACATTCTTCCAAAAAATGGAAGTAAAAGTGACGAACCAGCCGAATGAGTTTGAAAATCACTATAATACAGATAAAAAAAAAGGTGTGTTCCCGCTCGAGAACGGGTCGTTTGGTTTAGGCTGTCTGTTTTGTTGTGTTAATTTTCACCCAAGGAAAGTTTATATGAGGAACAAAATTGGAAAAGTGAAGAAACATCAGAAAAAGTGATTTCCCATATACTCCACACACTCCACGTATAGTATTAGTTGTTGTTAGTCCAATTAAAATTCGCATTGGGTTGAATAAACACTCAGAAAGTAAAAATAATAAAAGAAAATTACCTTTTCCATTTCAAATATGTCTTCTCTATATTAAAGTAACATTTTTTTTATTGATGAGAGAAATTGATAAAAGTGTTCGGTATTGGTAATTATCTTATGTTACATTTTCTTTAGTTCAACCATACATAACACAGGAGGCATCTCGTCTAGGATCACAGAGGTTTTCATCATATCTCGTTCCACTTCGGTACCTTTTATCTGATACGCATCGTACGCACCATCCAACGACTGTTTACCATCCTTCTGTCATCATCACTCGGTAAACAGAGCTGGAGTGAACAAACAATACCCAACAACCAAACAAAACGGCCCTTTTCAGAGCCACCAATTTATTATCAAAGAGTGTAACGATGTAATTCTTCAAACATATCCCAAATCAACAGATAGCCTAACGGAATCCTACATCAACTATGCGGTTGTGTCTCGAACACAACCTCATGTGACTTTTTTTTTCAAACATGTATATATCGCATTTATGTAGTAGCGGGCTTTTGGGATTAACATTTTCCATAAATAACTATGTTCTACTTACCAAGTCCTTTCATTTAATACCCATATTGATGGGGTTTTGAGAAAATATGTAGTCCGCCGTTTTGTAGCGGTCGCCAACAAGAACGGGACCAAATTCCTATTAATTTGGGACAACGATAGGACAAACATGTACAAACATACAAACAGCACAAGCTAAATAAAACCGCTCAATATAAACGAAGCCGCGGAGAGAAATTTAGAAAATAGTAATGATTGCTTGATTCCATCGTTATTATTTGACAAAATTCGACAGATTTTTTAATTGTACATGTTAAAATATGAACCGAACTGCTAGCAATATTCGTTAGTAGTCATTTTGCTTATCATATTAGCCGCAGTAGATTTATAAAGGGATATAATTGAAGAATGTCGACTTGAGCAAATTCAGTTGCATGTTGAACGAAATCGAAAAGTTTGACAGCTTTGGTGAATGAGGATGATTTATTTGTAACTAGCTAACCCGGCAAACTTCGTCCCGCCCATTTACTTGATTAATTCTCGAGTAATGCAGAAATTTGTGTTTTATTTGTATGGCAGCCACCTCTAAGAGAGGGGGGAGGGGTATCTAACCACCATAGAAACATTCATTGCACCCTAAAGTTTCCATATGCCTAATTTGGTTTAATTTGCTTGATTAATTCTCGGGTAATGCAAAAATTTGTGTTTCATTTGTACGGCAGCCCCCTCTAAGAGAGGGGGAAGGAGTATCTTAACACCATAGAAACATTTATTGCATCCTAAAACCTCCACATGCCAAATTTGGTTTCATTTGCTTGATTAATTCTCGAGTAATGCAGAAATTTGTGTTTCATTTGTATGGCAGCCCCCCCTTTGAGTGGGGGAAGGACTGTCTAACCATCATAGAAACATTTACTGCACCCTAAAACTTTCACATGCCAACTTTGGTTTCGTTTGATTGATTAATTTCCGAGTAATGCAAAAAATTGTGTTTCATTTGTATGGCAGCCCCCTCTAAGAGAGGGGGAAGGAGTATCTTATCACCATAGAAACATTTATTGCATCCTAAAACCTCCACATGCCAAATTTGGTTTCATTTGCTTGATTAATTCTCGAGTAATGCAGAAATTTGTGTTTCATTTGTATGGCAGCCCCCCCTTCGAGTGGGGGATGGACTGTCTAACCATCATAGAAACATTTATTGCACCCTAAAACTTTCACATGCCAACTTTGGTTTCGTTTGCTTGGTTAATTTCCGAGTAATGCAGAAATTTGTGTTTCATTTGTATGTCAGCCCCCCCCCCCCCTTCGAGAGGGGGGAGGGGTCTCAAAATATCACGAAAACCTTCCCGGCCCCAAAAACCCCTACATACCAATTTTCATGTCGATCGGTTCAGTAGTTTCCGAGTCTATAAGAATCAGACAGACAGACAGACATCACTCCATTTTTATATATATAGATAGATTTCATGCTCAATAAAAGAAAATGCATTTTGCAGCTTGACATGTCGACTGAGGTTTGAAAATTGTGTAAAAATATAGAAAATGTGTTTTTCAATGTATAGATGTTGTTACATATCCAGTTCTGTTAGTCTTAGGAAAATAATATTCATATAATGTATCATGCATGAATGTGTATAGAACCTTTAATTATCATTTTTTTACAAAGCCTACTATTTGGTAAAGTATTGAATATTAATTAATTTTTAAAATTAATATCTAATACTCGTGAGATGGACATGGCACTATAAATCATAAAATTTTAGAATAAAAGTATGTGTTTTAAGGAGAATATATTAAAAAATCGATTAGGTGAGAAGAAAATATGGAAAAAAATATTTATGTTAAGGAAATACTATTACAATAATACAAATCGAAATTCCGAAAACGATTAATTAATTTTTTTTGAAATCGAATAGTTCGCTTAATAACTTCCTTTCATTCAAATTTCTAAACATTTAGCATTCCTATGTTTAATCTTAGATACATTGCAAATATCCCTTTCAATAATGGTTGATAATGGTCCATATGCTCGCCTTTCTAATAAAGGTATCATCCATCAAGCCTCTTCCGTGCAATACACATACACATATTGCCTTTATACAGCATTATCCTGGAGTAATTCGAACGGAAAATAATTGCACAATTTCAACAGACGTCAACAATAGGCACTCGTTACTTCCGAGCCCTGCTCGAAACACACATCTGCCACAAAAACGTGATTTTTTGCTTTTACTTCACCAAATCTCTCAGCTGTTCGTTCGACTCGGTTTCGCCTTTTGCCTTTCTGGCTTTCGTTTCCCGCGCGGCCGAAGGGTGTGTGCTTTCATATTATAATGCGTCCTGATTTTACGCAGCATAACCCCTCAAAACGTTTGAATCTACGAAACAGGCGCGTTAGTCATAAATCCTGGCACCTCCCCTCGCTTGATGACGGTTATGTGTATCTGTGTGTCTGTGCGGTGATTTTCCCCGACCGGCTTGAGCCGGGAACTCATGTGAAAAATCTACAAATAATAACATAACCATATCCATCGGTAACAACAGCGTGCGAGTTTGACTCAGTCCATGAAACGAGGGGAATTTCTTGAACGAATGGCTCTGAATCAAGGGTAATTTACGCAGAGCGGGAAAGAGTCGGGCTTAGGATTTTAGCTCAGTCTTTAGTAGTTGTATTCTAATTCGATGCATTTTCTTATCTCGTTTCAGATCTGTTGAATGGTTATGATCCTGGATTCACGTGTGATTGGGGAGTAACTGACTTTCGAAAAGGTATGTCTATTTCTGTGCCCTCAAACCCCTCAATCCACCCCTGTAAGGTTCAGATTTCAGCTAGGACCAACAAACCGCGTCAGCGTCAGAGTACTGTTAATCCAAGCCGGTACTTATTTCATACGTGAGTGAATTTGTTCTCTGCTGGATAACTCCGATGCATGACAAAATCGCGCGCTCCGAACCACCAATCCTGCGAACAAAAACACGCACTTTGCTTACATTATGCAGAAGCGATTTTGCGCCATGTGATGGTTTCTGATTTGTGCAACTTGCCAGAGATTCCGAAGGATGCATTCGCCTCGCTCGGAAGTCGACGGCTTCGAATGCGTCGAGCGTAGAAATCCGTCCGTCGTAGATGGTAATGCTACGCTTCGTACGAACCATCACGTAATTCACACGAGAGTGTACTGTTGCCGAAATAAGTTGGTGAAACATTACCTCGGCAATCCTGGAGTACCTATCATGATGGAACGTTGGTCTTCTGTAGAGAAAGGGAGGGAAGCTGCAAATAAGCAGCGATGTTGTTTACAGTTTCTTCTGGAAACGTTTGATGTTACGATGTGCTACTCAAATAAACTTCCACAGTTGAGCACTCGCTTGAGAGCATTTCTTTCGAGTTTTTGTTGAAGCTTCACTGTGATTGTTTCTGAACTGTTACTACGCGTAATTTCCGCTTTAATAAGTACTGCTCGAGCAAATTAAACTAATGAGATTGTAACACCTTCCGCGCGACCAGTAATATTATTTTCAATTCGTAGAGGAACTGGTACAAATTCGGTACCCCATTTTGTTTTTTTTTGGACTTAGCTCTTGGCCAATGCTCGGAAATTCTTCATATTACGTCAGCTTATGATGGGATCTATTGCGGACATTTCCCCGCAAACCGATTTCAAAAATCTTGATTTTGCTCGGAGCTTTGAGCATTGAAGTGAAACAACTCAAATTCGAGTACCCGTGATGCCTGGGTATGAATTTGGCACCCCATTTTTTTGACGTGGAACTACGTCTAACCGGCTTAAAGGGGGAGGGGGGGGGGGGCGAATGCTTATAACTCGAACATTTCTTACTGGATCGGAAAGATTATTGCTAGGAAATATTTCTACGCTGCTATCGCAATTAATAAAATGTTATTTTTCATTAGATAAACAATTGAATAACTGTAAAATGTTAAGCGTTATCTAAACGCCCTAACTGACTCGTTTTTATTGGCTCGATTTACGGTTTCCCCAACCCATCCATCAAAACCAAGCAGCCTTGTAGACTTTTGTTCTCACCAAAATGTCCCTAACACAGACTTCAAAAATAAGCAGCGTTGGAGAAACTGGCATTGCAAATTCATGCAGATCGGAGGTATTTTTGTACCGACTGAAATGTGTTTCCCTAACACAGACTTCAAATCAAGGAGCGTGATGAAATTGGCATTGCAAAAACATGCAAACCGGGGGCATTTTTGTTCCGACTGAACTGTGATTGCCTAACACAGACTTCAAAACCAAGATGTCTGAGGAAATCGGTTTTGCAAATACATGCAAATTTCGAGTACTTTTGTCTCTTGCATTTGTGCAGACTGGAATATGTTTCCTTAACACGGACTCCTAAATTTAGCAACCTGATAAAATCGTGCAGACACTAGAGGCGAATGAAATTTCAAGTTTAAATCCTCTATAGTATAAAAAAGTAGACGTTGAAGTTGTTGATTCATGCAAGCCGGGGGTACTTCTGCACCCGCATGTTTTTAGGCACTCCGAAAAGTGTTTTCCTAACACGGATTTCAAAAGCGGGTACAAACACAACGCTTCGGCTCGGTTATACAAAATTGCATTGAAGGATATGCTTTCATATCTTCTGCTCACAGAATCTCTACGCATACCATTTGATGAATAGGTAAAATGTTGATAACCATTTGCTGCGATAACGCCTATTGATTAAACAGTATGCGTTCGACGTACATGTCAGAATCGAATCTGAGTACCTGAAGTTCATCAAATCAAAAAAAAATCGCGGTTCTAGAAGTACGTACACTTGAGCGATGCAAATTTCAGAGGGAAATGTAAAATAAAATAATCGTTTGATAATTCTTCCGTTCACATACTTTGTCCTAGGCATCATTCCAAACGTAAAAGGACTGTCATTAAATTTACTTGTAACGAAGTATACCGTAATCTATCATAATGCATGAATTGACCATACGTGACATTATAAAACCTTTTTACTCACAAAGCAAATATATTGAATCCAATTGGATTCGGAAATTGTTTCATTCAATCAATACAAATCAATACAAAAAAATGATTCCTAAGCTAAGGTGGTCCCAGGTCAACCTTGCGGTTATATCATAGATATAACCCACCAATTTTTTATTTTTTCAAATTAAATGAATCGTCCTGAAATCACTGAAAAATGTATTTTTTGACATTTTCATACAAAATAGAAGTGAAGTACACTATCTTACGTAAATTAACTCAACTTTGAGGAAAAAGCATGCAATTTTACAAAACAAAGAGGAACAAAAAAAAACGATTTTTCAAGAAATAGTGAACGAATTTCATCTCGATTTATTTCTAACTAAAAAAGTAAAGTAAAGTAAAATTTTGCTGCATGGGCATGTAATACTTAGCATGGTGTATCATCAACACTATGTATGCATCGGGGTGCCAAATTACCCGCATACCGAATCTTCACTTTGGAATGAAATCTATGAAATTTGTGGTTAAAATCTCGATACACTTACTCGAATTCGTCGAAGAACATCAATTTCTTGATCCAAATAAAAAAAAAGACGCAAATGAAAAATTTTTGAGATTTCAAAAACAACGAAACTTGATTTTGTTTTGACGTAGGACTACGTCTTTCATTTCTATACCGGGGTGTAAAATCAAAGTTTCGAAAACGAAAGCGTTACGCTGGAGACCGAGATTTTGAGCGTTAATAGCTCCTAAACAACTGAACGAAATGGTATGATAAACACTTCATTCGAAAGATAAAATGTCTACGCGTTCTATACTTGTTACTTTTTAATCCAAAAACTTGTTTCAATAGTCTTAAAATTGCTTTCAAAACAGGCTATTGAAATCACCAATCGGTATATAAGTGAGCGCCGTTCGGAAATCCACTCAGTTCTAATTGAACAGCGATTGGAGCATGTTGTCGCTGTTGTGATGAAGCTCTTCATTTATCATGAAAGCGCGGATGAACGGTATCACCAAGAGCCTGTTTGTGCACCTTAGGCCAGAAGGGAATCCATCAGGAGGAGAGTGATGCCACAAACGGTTCCCCGGGAAGATCTCGAAGCAGCCGCTACACACACACACATACACGCGCGGAATTCTTTCCGTTTGGATGCCATTCAGCATCGAGAAAGATCCGGAAAATAATCTGCCAGTTCCTCTGGGAATTTAAAAATACATTCATGTGAAAGAGTTTATTTGAATGTTTTCTATCCATGTAACACTGTGACCAAATACATTTGGTTTTGTGATTTTTCAATCAATCGCAATTAACAGGATAGCTTCTGAAGATTATTCTTCCCCATCAGTAGGATATTTCCGTATCCAATATTGTATGCGCCCGCAATCGATTATTGCTCAGTCGCCGAAAGTTCCGAGCTCAGAGAGTTCATTCCCCTTTAGTTTGCCTTCCAAATTGCCATCGTAAACCACGCCTTCTCTCGATTCAATCACGCACAAAAAGCATACTTAAGCGATATTCTGGTGGTGAGACGCATTCATTTTTCGTGAGGACATCGACAAGACAACATTGTTGCTGAGGGTGCTGGACAGCGAAAGATCGAGATCTGCCCTGAAACGTATGCAGTTTGTTTGAAACTGTGAGGGAGCACAGAGAAGCCGATCCTTCAGGAGAAGAGAAGGTGACCATCGAAGCAGCCGCTACACACACACTAACACGCACGGAATTCTTTCCGTTTGGATGCCATTCAGCATCGAGAAAGATCCGGAAAATAATCTGCCGGTTCCTCTGGGAATTTAAAATTACATTCATGTGAAAGAGTTTATTTTGATGTTTTCTATCCATGTAACACTGTGACAAAATATTTTTCAATCAAGTGCTATTAATTGGTGGTTATCGAATTAGCATTAACCACTGGTGGGCTTTCAGTATCGAGGAAAATGTGGAAATATCTAATCGTTACCGAAAATAATCTGCCAGTTCCTCTGGGAATTTAAAAATACATTCATGAGAAAGAGTTTATTTGAATGTTTTCTATCCATGTAACACTGTGACCAAATACATTAGGTTTCGTGATTTTTCAATCAATCGCAATTAACAGGATAGCTTCTGAAGATTATTCTTCCCCATCAGTAGGATATTTTCGTATCCAATATTGGATGCAGAAAACCTTGTACCTCCAACGTAACGCTCTCGTTTTCGAAGTCCCCCAAATATTCATTTATTCAGAATGGATTCAGATTCAACTTCAAACAAAGGATCACTGAATCAACAATAGTCCTACGTCACCATTGCGGTTATACCATAGATATAACCCACTTTCTGTTTTTTTAAAAACGCAGATATTTTAGGTTTTTGGCATCTGACGGTTGTTACTACATTGCTACATTACTATTACTAACACTTTTTTTATTCACCACCAGAGTGCGCTCATTACCGCCGGAGATTCGGGTGGTTACAAAATTACCCACGGGGTACCGAATTTGTACCAGTTCCTCTAATGATTTCCTCCATCGCGCTTCATTGTCACACCTCATTTTAAAGGGGTATCCTAGTGTAGAGACCCCAATTTCGTACGTTTTTTCGAGCTTCATAAAATTAAAACAAAGAATATTTTTACTATCTATTATATCATTATTCGTTCATCTATTTTTTGACAATAAAACAAAAATTGAACGGAGAAAAAATATTCATAACTAGAAGCTGATGAAGTGAGAGGGCAAAAAAAATGTTGTGCCATGGCGTACACGACTCCAGCCCTTCTGGTTATCTGAAACAAAAAAATCGAACAGATTCTGAATCAGTAAAGATGCCGTTACCGGTCATACAAAACATGTTTTTTGACAAAATGGCGACCACTTGAAAAAAAAAATGCGGGTTAAAACGTTTTTTCTTACGTTTCCCGATTTTTTTTAAAATAGTGAAATTTAAAAAGTATTATTTTTAGAGGTGCATGCAATAGAGAGATGTCTGCAGATTGTATCCATATGAATTCGACATGAATCGGTTCTTTACAACTTGAGATATCGTGTACGCCAGTTTGAAAAAAACTAGTTTCGAGAAAAACGCGTTTGAAGTTCATTGCTATGGCTGTAGCAGGTTAGATCACCGCATCACTAAAATGGCTCTTACTCGGTAAATCATAGGATTTCCGATAAGTCCTTTATAGGGTATATTCTTGAATGCCTAAACTACAGAAATATGAAAGAAATAAAAAAGATTTTTCACGTAGGATTACCTCTTTCGGGAACATATTGGGGTACAAATTGAAAATCGAAAATCGAGCACATCGTGAAAATTGTCCAATTTAAAACGTTTATTGCTCAGACATTTCATGATAGATTGATGAAATTTTTGCGTCATTCGATTTCGGCACTCTATAACAATTTTTATGTCATGAAACTAATTATCGAACAATTGAAAAATCTCAACCCCTATCCTAACGGAAATATCCACTTCTAATTGGTCGAAATTGACGACACATGCGGCGGTTCCCTAACAGAGACATCAAAACCAAGCTGCCTGGAGGAAATCGGCATTGCAAATACATGAAAGTAGGGGGTGCTTTTGTTCCCTCCGAAATGTGTTCCCTAACAGAGACATCAAAACCAAGATGCCCGAGGGAAATCGGCATTGCAAATATATGCGAGTCAGGGGCATTTTTAAATTGCAAGTAAGGTGAGTGATACGATTAATTCTAGCAAATAAAATTTACATTTGGAACTTAAATGTTGGTTGCCTCGTGAAATTTTATATCAATGACATACCGTGTATTGTGAAAAATTTTGCACAAGTGTAATTGTAAAATTGTTTATGGTAACAATTGTGTTAAAAATGACTTGATATATGAAACGATTTATTCCAATTTTCATAAATAAAAACCAAGATGTGTTCCCGCTCGAGAACGGGTAGTTCGGTTTAAACTGTCTGTTTTGTTGTGTTCATTTTCGCCCAAGGAAAGTTCATGCGGCGAGAAAATTTTGTAAAAGTGAAGAAATACTTCAGAAAGTGATTTCCCATATACTCTACATATAGTATTAGGTGTTGTTAGTTAAAATTCGCATTGAGTTGAATAAACGCTCAAAAAGTAAAAATTATAAAACAAAATTACCTTTTCCATTTCAAATATGTTTTCTCTATATTTAAGTAACATGTTTCTACTGATGAGAACAATTGATAACTGTGTTCGGTATTTTTATATAAATGATGCTGGTCCCACCTCTTTCCCCTACATAGGTTTGAGCTGGACGAGTTATCTTGTGGATTATATGGAGGAGTTTCTTTGTAATATCAAATCAACCAGTAAACAAGTTAAAAACATAAAACGGTCCGGTTGTACCACTGGCATAGATTGTTTATCAAAAGAACAAGTAAGGGCATTATCTGAACGCTAAATATTCCATGGCATGTCAAGAGAATTTCCAATCCGGGAAGACATTTGACCGATCGGGAATCGAACCCAATGCCTATATCAGCATTAGCCATGAATTTACAAGGGATTTCCCGCTTTACTAGATTCCATGGAACGATCTACTAATGCGATCGCTTTCGAGTCCAGACAGCTGAGCAACTCCGAGCCTAATTCTAGTCGACACTTCAGGCCCAGTAACTCTCCCAAGGCATGTCAAGAGAATTTCCAACCCGGGAAGACCCTTGACCGATCAGGAATTGAACCTAATACCTATGTCAGTACCAGCCTTGAATTTACAAAGGAAATCCCGCTTTACTGGATACCCGACAACGATCTGTTAATCGTTTTCGAGACCAGACAGCTGAGCAAACCTAAGCCTAATTCCAGCCGATACTTCAGGCCCTTCATTCAACCGATCTTATTAAACAAAACAAAAACAAAGAAAAAAAAAGACGGGTGGGTAATGTCGGGGACATAACCGGAGTGACGTAGGACTATACAAAGGGGACAGCTTTTGTTAAATATATATTTTAAATATATTGTTTTATTTTCTTCTCCTACGTGAATACCTACCTATCTACCTGAAAAATGGATTAGTTTACTGTTTACTCTTTATGAATATGTTGATGGTTCTGAAAAGAACCTTTGGTGTTGTGTTTTTGTTATCACTCGATATTCCCATCTTGTTCGGTTAAACCTTCCTGTTTAGCTATTGCGTTTGCCACTCGCCACAGCTTTCACAGTTGGAAAATTTCTTCCCATCCAGCTTGTGACATATTGTTCAGTAAATTACATTTAATGCGACGTGCCGGAGAAACACTTTGCCACTCACTGAAACTAATTGTTGCCTTGATGAGCGCCGAACCGAAGCTGCTCTGTTCTTGATGCGAGTTTTCTGATTGTCGTGAGCAGCTTTGCAAGCCAACTCGAGCACTCCGACGGCCGATACTCTATAATCCCTGTTAGGTATACTGGTGCTCCGGCACCAATCCGTTCGGCCTAGTTACCCTTGCGGAGCAATCAGTGAATGCGACCAACAGGGAACTGGGGACTTGCACGGTTCGAGTGAGACTTTGCCTTTCCCTTAACTTGTCCTCCTTTGTTACGTCCACGATGCCGATGCCGTACAATCACACGGGTTTACGGTTTGAAAGAAAATAAGATATTTTTTGGGGTCCGCGTGTTTTATACTCTAGCGGTACACACTCACAGGATAGAGACAAATCGGCAGACTCAGCCAGAGGGGCGAGTCCAACGAGACGAACGAATGAGCGTTAAAAGGGAGCGATGGCAAACAAATACATTCATTACGATTTGTTCGCTCGTTGGATTCACATGCAGGCTAAAAAGGGTCCTTTTCAGGATCACAAAATTATCTTCAATCTAAAGAGTTTATTGTTTTGTTATCACTCGATATCCCCATCTTGTTCGGCTAAACCTTGCTGTTTAGCGATTACATTTGCCACTCGCCACAGCTTTCACAGTTGGAAAATTTCTTCCCATCCAGCTTGTGACATATTTTACAGTAAATTACATTCAATGGCACGTCGCATTACCACCATTCAATGTCGCATTGGAGGCGATTTTAACCTGTAATTGAACATTTGCGATGACAGTGGTACAGTGTCGACTTTCAATGTGGGGTCATAATTTGGACCCCGCACTCTATGTTTACAAAAATGTCCAACTAAATAAGTCGCATTACATGTCCGTCCAATTAGCTAAATGTCGAACTAATAGTAAATTACTGTACTTTCAATCTGGAAACAATTTAAGAATTGGTGAAAATTGAATAATCAGGAAAGACCCCAACTATCAATAAGCTCAGAACAACTGCCAAATTCAGATACTCATCAGATCCTGGCAAACAAATTATGAAAAAATCAATTTGTGTTTTATTATTATTTTGGATAATGTTTTGAAAGCATTGAACTGTATTTCCTGAACTCTTTTTTGGAAGGTTTAATGGCAAAAACCATTTCGAACGCCCTTGATGCCGCCTTGTTCTGGATTTGCCACCAAAGCAGTTTGTATAAAGAACAAACTTTTTTCTACTGCTAACTGATGCCGTTTTGCGATTGCGTTTGCCACTCGCCACTCGCTGCAACTGCCTGTTGTCTTGATGTCCACCGAACCGAATGTGTTCTGTTCCGAATGCGGGTTTTCTTATCGTCGCGAGCAGCTTTGCCAGCTAACTCAATCATTTCGGCGGCCGAAACTATATAACGCCGGCTAGGTGGACTGGTGCACTGGTACTAACGCGCTCGGCCTAGCTACTCTTGCGGGGAACTTCAGATCAACATGGTTCGAGAGGGATTTTGCCTTTCCCTTCACTTTTGCTCCTTTACCATGTCCAGACATGGTTGCTTGGGTTGGTTTGTTGATGTGTTGTGATGCGAACCGATGTGGTGTACGGTTTGAATGAGAATGATCGTTACGGCAGCGGAGCGGGGATTTTTAAGCTGACTGGCTGGCTCGAGAATTACGCATGTGTGAGACTGCGACCAATGTTTCGTTCATTTTTTTCTTTTTCCTTTCCAATCGTGCTTCATTCTATTTCGCTGCTGCTCTGGTTGCCCGTTTTGGTCGGTACGATTTGAGGAGCACAAAATGGACCAATCAAAAATGGGCACATAGTGCATTTTGACAATGATTGATATTTCATAATTATTCAATTATTTATCTCAAGAAAAATGAAATGTTATTCGTTATGATAGATGTGTAGATATATTTCCTATCAATTGATGCAAAAACCTTTGCGATCTATTGAGAAATGCTCGAGTTATAAGCGTTCCAAATCTTGCATTTTTTCCTACTTGTTCAGTACCTAGATTTCCATTTCACCCCCTATATCTTCCGGTTAGACGTAGTCCTACGTCAAAATCACTTTTGCCAATGTTCAATTTCAAATTTTACTATGCCGGTTCACGCGCGCGATGCTCAAACTCTTGTAGACTTCACAATTATTTTTAAACTAATCTAATAACTAAAATTATAAAAAATTGAAGAAAAAATAGAAAAAATAATAAAAACAACATACCATCATCATCACAGTCTAAAGATAAATTGGTAATTGTCTTATATTACATTGGTGAGTTTTTTTCTTTTTCTTTATTTCATCCATACATAACACAGGAGGCATCTCGTCTAGGGTAACAAAGAGCGGTTTTCATCATATCTAATTCCACTTCGGCATCTTCTATCTGATACGCACCACCCAACGACTGTTTACCATACTTCTGTCATTTGTGTTCTTCACTCGGTAAACATTGGTGGAGTGAACAAACAGTACCCAACTATCAAACAAAATTTCCCTTCTCAGGGCCACCAAATCATTATCAAAGAGTTTAACGATGTAATTCTTCAAACAAATCCCACATCAACAGATAGTCTAACGGAATCCTACGTCAACTATGTGGTCGTGTCTCGGACACAACCCTCCTGTGACTTTGTTTTCTTCCAAAATGTTATTAGTGGATTTACCACTAATTCAAAGGTTTATCAACTATATCCTATACTAAATTTGCTCATTTTCCAAATAGAATCAACAGAGTCCTTCTACGTTGCATACTTGTCAAAGTAGAACCAGCTTAAGCCAATAGAACTCGAAACAACAAAAAAATCAATAACTCTTTCATTGTTCAAATTCGAGGGATTTTTTTTTTCATCAAATATAATCCTCTATCGTATTTGGAGAAAATACGGATATTTGTAATTTTCCTATGTGAGAATGGCGTTTTCAGACTTTAAGGGGATGAATCAGGAATTGAATTCTTCCTTCATATTCAAAATCAAATAAATATATGTGTATAAAACAAAATCATCATTTATTTTTTAACTCGATTATCTAAAGGATTTGATTAAATACAGTGAAAAGAAATTATACACTGCATTTAATCGAGTCCGTCCTGTACACCGAAGTGTTTTGCGATCTCCCGGATCGAAAATCTTTGCTCTATACTCCATACTAGGGCTTTTAACATACTTTAATAATGTAATAGAAAAGTGTTCGGATTCTAAAGCACTACTGTACAGGAAAACCTGTTTTTGTGCGGGTGCTTTTTGTGCGATTTCTCATTTGTGTGACTGTTTAGGTGCGATATTATTATTTGTGCGATTAGTTTGTGTGATTCAAGACCCGATGTCATAATAAAATCGCACAAAAAGAGTCGCACAAACGAGGAATCACGCGAAAAGGGACCGCACAAAAACTGGTTTGCCTGTACTCTTCAATATCCCCAAAAGACGTCAACCTACGACAAAAAATGTTCGAAAAAAAATCGTTCTTTCCAGAAAACAGATTAAACTGAACTAACATCTTCACACTCACAAAGTTTCAATGTATGTTTAGAACGAAAATGAAAATTTATCACATCTTAAAAATAGTTAGATTTATGATTATAATTTATATTATAATATTTAAGATAGGTTTCATTCAAGTTACAAATTTCTTTCCTGATTATGGGAAAAAATATATTTTAGGAGCTATTAAGACTAAATACAAGTTCGTTCTTATGCTAAGATGAAACCTCACTCGCTGGGTGGCTGATGTTTATAAACCGCAATCTTCGCTGAGCGCGCATTCTCGGGACGGATGATATTTATGCTGACCGATCGTCCGCTAGCAAAATCGTTGTTTAGATCGACTCGCATAATTTTATCGCTACGTCTGGTGCTAACTTTCATAATAGCGTAAAAGCTATTTATTATATCTTTACATAAACATAGATCAGTTTCGACATTAAAATATTTATGCTTTTTTGTTAAATAAAGAACATTACCTTCGATATACTCTAGTTAGGAATGAAAAAAAAAGACGGGTGGGTAATGTCGGTGACATAACCGGAGTGACGTAGGACTATACAACGGGACAGCTTTTGTTAAATATATATTTTAAATATATTGTTTTATTTTCTTCTCCTACGTGAATACCTACCTATCTACCTGAAAAATGGATTAGTTTACTGTTTACTCTTTATGAATATGTTGATGGTTCTGAAAAGAACCTTTGGTGTTGTGTTTTTGTTATCACTCGATATTCCCATCTTGTTCGGTTAAACCTTCCTGTTTAGCTATTGCGTTTGCCACTCGCCACAGCTTTCACAGTTGGAGAATTTCTTCCCATCCAGCTTGTGACATGTTGTTCAGTAAATTACATTTAATGCGACGTAACGGAGAAACACTTTGCCACTCACTGAAACTAATTGTTGCCTTGATGAGCGCCGAACCGAAACTGCTCTGTTCTTGATGCGGGTTTTCTGATTGTCGTGAGCAGCTTTGCAAGCCAACTCGAGCACTCCGACGGCCGAAACTCTATAATCGCTGTTAGGTATACTGGTGCTCCGGCACCAATCCGTTCGGCCTAGTTACCCTTGCGGAGCAATCAGTGAATGCGACCAACAGGGAACTGGAGACCTGCACGGTTCGAGTGAGACTTTGCCTTTCCCTTAACTTGTCCTCCTTTGTTACGTCCACGATGCCGATGCCGTACAACCACACGGGTTTACGGTTTGAAAGAAAATAAGATATTTTTTTGGGGTCTGCGTGTTCTATACTCTAGCGGTACACACTCACAGGATAGAGACAAATCGGCAGACTCAGCCAGAGGGGCGAGTCCAACGAGACGAACGAATGAGCGTTAAAAGGGAGCGATGGCAAAAAAATACATTCATTACGATTTGTTCGCTCGTTGGATTCACATGCAGGCTAAAAAGGGTCCTTTTCAGGATCACAAAATTATCTCCAATCTAAAGAGTTTATTGTTTTGTTATCACTCGATATCCCCATCTTGTTCGGCTAAACCTTCCTGTTTAGCGATTTGTTGCCACTCGCCACAGCTTTCACAGTTGGAAAATTTCTTCCCATCCAGCTTTGTGACATGTTGTACAGTAAATTACATTCAATGCGACGTGCCGAAGCGCCACTCAGTGTCGCATTGGAGGCGGTTTTAACCTGTAATTGAACATTTGCGATGACAGTGGTACAGTGTCGACATTCAATGTGGGGTCTTAATTTGGACCTCGAACTCTATGTTTACAAAAATGTCCAACTAAATATGTCGCATTACATGTCCGTCCAATTAGCTAAATGTCGAACTAATTTTAAATTACTGTACTTTCAATCTGGAAACAATTGAGGAATTGGTGAAAATTGAATAATCAGGAAAGTCCGCAACTATCAATAAGCTCAGAACAACTGCCAAATTCACATACTCATCAGATCCTGGCAAACAAATTATGAAAAAATCAATTTGTGTTTTATTATTATTTTGGATAATGTTTTAGAAAGCATTAAACTGTATTTCCTAAACTCTTTTTTGGAAGGTTTAATGGCCCTGAAAAGCGCCTTGTTTTATGGAATGGTTCCAATTTAGAAAACTTAGTACTCGTGGTTTTGAAAAAAACCATTTCGAACGCCCTCGATGCCGCCTTGTTCTGGATTTGCCACCAAAGCAGTTTGTATAAAGAACAAACTTTTTTCTTCCGCTACCTGCTGCCGTTTTGCGATTGCGTTTGCCACTCGCCACTCGCTGCAACTGCCTGTTGTCTTGATGTCCACCGAACCGAATGTGTTCTGTTCCGAATGCGGGCTTTCTTATCGTCGCGAGCAGCTTTGCCAGCTAACTCGATCACTTCGGCGGCCGAAACTATATAACGCCGGCTAGGTACTAACGCGCTCGGCCTAGCTACCCTTGCGGGGAACTCCAGATCAACACGGTTCGAGCGGGATTTTGCCTTTCCCTTCACTTTTCCTCCTTTACCATGTCCAGACATGGCTGCTTGGGTTGGTTTGTTGATGTGTTGTGATGCGAACCGATGTGGTGTACGGTTTGAATGAGAATGATCGTTACGGCAGCGGAGCGGAGATTTTTAAGCTGATTGGCTGGCTCGAGAATTACGCATGTGTGAGACTGCGACCAACGTTTCGTTCATTTTTTTCTTTTTACTTTCCAATCGTGCTTCATTCTATTTCGCTGCTGCTCTGGTTGCCCGTTTTGGTCGGTACGATTTGAGGAGCACAAAATGGACCAATCAAAAATGGGCACATAGTGCATTTTGACAATGCTTGATATTTCACAATTATTCAATTATTTATCTCAAGAAAAATGAAATGTTATTCGTTATGATAGATGCGTAGATATATTTCCTATCAATTGATGCAAAAACCTTTGCGATCTATTGAGAAATGCTCGAGTTATAAGCGTTCCAAATCTTGCATTTTTTCCTACTTGTTCAGTGCCTAGATTTCCATTTCACCCCCTATATCTTCCGGTTAGACGTAGTCCTACGTCAAAAAAAACGATAATAAATGTTGATGTTTCCATCTTGAGCAAGTTTTTTTTTAGCTTAAATTGCTGGTTTCTTTCCGTAAAGTCCTTCACGTTTTCAACTTCGTCATAAACCGCATTTCTATCAGAAAAATAGGTTTGAAGTTTCAATTTTTTTGATGAGATGGTCGCTGATGATTTTGAATAAACTTATATATAATAAAGTTCGTAACGGAAGTTTTTAACATGAAAATTAAAATTGAATTTGAATTGAATTTTTGTAGCCATCATGTGGAGAATTGTCGATTTATCGGAGAAGGTCGTGACAGCGGATGATTATTCCCGAAGCGATAGAACAGCAGTTTGGTTGGAAAATGAGTGCTTTAGTTGAACATGGTTGAACATGAGGTGTAACATTACAGTTTCAGTTCATTATATTTATTCCCGAGTCACAAATAGCGAAATGTAAATATTTGATCAATGAAATCCATATTTGATCAAACTTATTAGCACCGAAATAAACAATCGGTTTCAGGTGAACAAACAAATGTTCGGTTGATTTATCACCCCCGACTAAAAAACATGTTACGTGTTCTGTTTTCGCAATCATATAGAGGAAATGAGTCTAAAACGCGCCTGCCGGGCAGTTTGACCCGCCTGATTTTCTCGTAAACCAGCAAGAATAGAAATGCAATTGTTATAGGCAATCGTGCTAGTCAATGATAGAGTCCTACTATGAAAGTTTTACATTTGTAACATGCTTTAAAAAAATAAGAAAAATAATTTTTCTTCGGAAGCGATTTTCGATGTAATTTTTTACATCATTTCTATAAGGTTTTTATTGCTTGTAACCGATTCGGAGGCGATAACTATGAATCATATTTATTGAGTCGAGTTCCCAGAGGATATCTCAGATGAAGAAAACGGTAAGAAAGGATTCATTTCCTTCTCAATTTGATATTTTCCGCATCAGCTTACCATCGGGCAGTACGGCATATCCTCGATCCTGGCAATTTGCTCGCTTTCGGCCGTATTACATTCACACGAGAGGAATAGCTTGTATATGAGGGATGCCAGATGGTTTTTTTTAAATATCTCTGCATGACACGAATAAATGTCTTCAAATGTAATCATAATGAACAAGAATGAGCAAACCATTGTAAACGCAATATTTTGGTTTGGAGTTGTTTGGAAGTTGAGATATCTGACGTACGAAATTTCATACGCTGAACCGATACAGTATCAAAAATGGAAATCATTTGAATATCGAACAAAACGGTTTTATTTCATAAAATTCAACTTCAACAACCATTTTCATGGTTTATTAGCACTTTCGTGTACTGCCGTTTTACGCATAATTGTCCCACGGTTCATAGGGATTGCATAGAACATAGTACAGTTATGCGTAGAACGGCAGTGTATCGAATTTAGTATCACTGAGTATGGTACCGGAAAAGCACTCCGAAGGGTGCAAATCCACATCACACTTCAAGCAAATATACGTCGTACATCGGTTGCAATACGCACACCTTCGTTGGGTACCAGTTGGATTCGTATTAATGAAATGATTTATTCCGTCAAACCTAACTTCCGATGACTTCGAGTGTTTAGGCTTGATCTGCATGAACTCGATCATTGCTTTATGTCACTCATCCGAATTTGAGGTCGTTTTTTTCAGTGTCTGGCTCTCCGCTTCTTGCTGCTGCCCGAGGAGCATTCTTGTGATTGGCCTCTCGACATTCTCTTGTTTGCCAAAACCGGAAGGGCCGTCCTCCGAGTCACTATCTCCAGCATCCACATCGCTGTCTCCACCGCTTGGGGGCACGATGACAAAGTCAATAGCATTTGTTGACACTAGATTTTCGAAGGCGTCTTCATCCAAATCAATCAGATAATTGTACAGCTCCTCCAGATTATCGGGAAGATGATATATCCTATTGAGAAAAAATATACCGTAGTTGCACAGCGTATTAAATTTCATACGCTCAAAAGTAAACATATATTTTTTGCGGTTTCATAATTTTCTTCGGATTTTTTGCTAGATATTATTTTTTACACTCGTCTAGTAGTGTTGTGTCACAGATTTGAGCAATTTAGAATCCTTTAAGAGGTAAAACTTTGATAAATTTATGTCTACTTTTGCGACTCCATTAAATACACAACAAAACAACAAAAATGACAGATAAAATTACACTGACACGAAAAAAACACTCTTAAATTGTCATGTGGTATCATTTAAAATGCGCTTAACACTTTAGTTTCATCAAAAACAGTTTTTCAAAAACGAACATTTTTGCGTATTAAATTTAATACGCTGGGCACTAATGGGTTAATGCACGAATACTGGGAGAACACGCTTACCGGAGAAACGGTTTCTTCTCTTCGCTAGTGGGCATGAAATGACGAGATTGATGGAATCTCTCATTCATACAAGCTGTTTCTCTGAGCTTTATGGTCTCTGAGAGAATCAACTTATGAGCATATTATACTTCTGCTGGGCCTTTTAACACCGTATGATTGGAAAATATAGAATTTGGGCGCCTTACAAAATAAAATTCGTAGCACTTTTGTTATTCAGTAGGTATCCCACTCTACATTGTTGTGCCAGATTGGTCCCAACAAATGGTGTCGACAATGGTACCGATATCGTGCCATTTTGCAACGATTTTGTCGACTTACCCTTCGTATTCGACAACCTATTTCGAGCCAAACCTGTGCCAATCTGACACCGCGTCGACCGATTGAAAAACTGCTTAACCCTCATTATGGCAGTATTTGTTTTCATGAAAGTTGAAACAAGCATTAAAAAAAACCGTCGATGGAAATTATTTGATTTATTTACAATGCAGGTTTATATACATCAATACTAATAATAATACAAGGCTGTACTACAGTTATAATAGATAAGAGCACTATATAATGAACGAACCAATTTTTCCTTTGAACCAATTATATGCTCCACCGTTCAGAGAGAATTTTTTGGTTCACCGGTGTGGGTGAATCAAATTTTCACTAAAAAGTAAATGTAAACATAAATGTTTTGATTATTATAAATTGTGCAAGTGAGTTTTACCCTAACATTCCTATTTATTCCTGTTCATATCCTGGATGTTGATAGCATTTGCGAAGGGTGTGTTTAATACAATCGTTGAATACAGATACGGGTTCTACTCCGGTTCGCTTTGAGGTTCGGTAATTGGAGCCATAGCAACAGAAGCTTTTCCACAACTGGGACGTACTCTGAAATGACATGCATTTCATCTAACAATTTATTGCACATATTCAATTGATATACAAGCTGCTATTGACACACACCTAGTCGCGGGTTCTATACACAAGGAAACACAACTGGGACTTATTCCCGTCTATTGCGTAGGTATAGTACATGGTACTATGATTGGTACCTCGAATTTCAGTTAGCTGAAATTCAAAGAAAAAGACATCAAAATTAAACATTGATTGGAGAAAAAAAAACCACAGGAGAGTTGTATCTGAGACACAACCGCATGATTGACGTAGGATTTCGTTAGGCTATCTGTTAATTTTGGATGGCCATGGCCATTTTGTTTGGTTGTTGGGTATTGTTTGTTCACTCCACCACTCCACAACACATTTCGGTGAGAACAAAAGCTCCCCCTACTTTCATGTATTTGCAATGCCGAGTTCTCTCAAGCAGCTAGGAAACCGTCGCATGTATCGTCAATTTTGACCAATCAGAAATGGGTATTTCCGTTAGGATAGGGGTTGAGATTTTCCAATTGTTCGATATTTAGTTTCATGACATATATTACTTTATTCCTTTATTCAATGTAAAAAAATGTTATGGCGTCAGGAAAAGCAACAGGCGCATCACGCCACGTTTCGCGCCAATGAACGAGTTGATAGCTAAAACTAATAATCAGCATTTTTAGGCTATAAAAGAGTTAGCGCCATGTGGCTCAACCTCTTTTTCGCGTGTAGATCGGTGCAGTGAGGTTTAAGTATTTGACTTTAAGAAAAGTGAATAATAAAGTGTTTTTTAAAAACTCGTTTGTTCAAAGAACAAACATAACTGGCGCAGCCGGTAGGATAAGTATCGAAGTGAACTAAAAGAGACCCAGCGACAGGAACCGAGAAAAGCCACGTCATCCAACAGGGGATTAATCACCAGGAACGACGCTTCATCGAGGAACGACAGCTAAGGCCCGCTTCGATCTTGTGAACACATGTGGAAAATAATAACGTAAGTCATTTTTATCCTTTTACTGTGGAAAAATTGCAAAAGCAAGAAAATGCCTAGCAACCGATCAAGTGAAATTGAGCAGCTCCAAGCTACTGTGGCTGAGCTCCAAGAAATGCTGCTTAGCAGTGGAAGACAGTTTGACAATTATAGACTGCCTGACCCGATTCGAAACATGTCTGAATTCACAGGCATCAAAAAGGAATTACCTGCCTGGCTTGAAGAGCTAGAAGAAATATACCAAATGTACTTAGTGAAGGGAGACAACAACGCTCCCGACACGATACCCAGCCACTATATGAGGGCTATTAAAAATAAAATAAAAGGTGATGCGCGCACCGTTCTATGCGCAAACGGAAATCCTAATACCATACCTGGCATAAAACGGGTTCTGTCGGAAATTTATGGCGATCAGAAAGATCTAGCCACAAACTTGTCTCACCTATTTCACATGAAACGAGGTGATAGAAATAACCATAAATTTTATACGGATGTAAAAGAATTATCCACAAAAATCAAGATGAACCTATCGCTTAATCCACTGCAAACAAATGATCTGATTGAAATACTAATAGTTACCAAATATTTAGACAACATAGGCGAGCCACTCGCATCCATAATAAGACAATCCAAACCTACCACATTAGAAGATGCATACCAATCGGTATGCATCAACCAAAACGCTGAGGTGCGAAATCGCCCATCATACAGTAAATTCCCACGACAAAAAGACAACTACAAAGACAAACCGAACAGCAACGGCGAAGCGAAATCCAATCCCCCTCGCTTCAAACCCGCGGCAAAACCATTTCATAAGAACAAAGCCGAAGTTCACAATAACGAAGTGAACGACGACACCGACAACGACAAAGACAATGACGATGACGATGACACTGCAAGCGAAACAGGAGACGAAATAAATTTTCAAACCGTTCGTGTAGCAAACATGCCAACATGAACTTTATTCCATACCTGCGCCTGTCCACCACGAAGGGATATTTAAATTTCCTAGTGGATACTGGCGCTAATAAATCATACATCAACCCTGAGCACGTTAATATATCGACAAAAATTAAACGACCAGCCGTTATAAATAACAAGAACGGAAAGTTTCTTATAGATCGCGTGGTAAACACAAATTTGCTCCCGGAAGTATCCGATGAAAAACTTCCGTACTATGTCTTCAGATTTCATGATTTCTTTGACGGCCTTATAGGCTATGAAAATTTAGCTGCCATGGGTGCGGTAATCGACACCTCCAGAGCATTTGTTACATTTAGTAATCGTAGATACACGGTGTCAAAATATTTCCCCACTTCTATCAATTTCCACGGCACCGATGAAAACCTATTCGAAATCTGCACCACAACGAACGGCTCATTTTTAATTGATAAGGAAATCAGTTTGAATCCTAACGTAATTTTAAAACCAGGCGTTTATGAAGCAAATAATTATAAAGCTTTCGTGCATCTAACCAAGAAAGGTGAACAAGGCCACACGGCACTTCAGCCATTCCCTAGTGACGCTTTCGAACTAGAAATCAATCATCAGAAGGTAAATCCTCGTTTGAATTTCCCATCAGAACACCTGAATAACGAAGAGAAAAATGCTTTGATCAAAACACTCAGATCATTCAAAGACGTATTCTTTGCGGATGATGAAAAGCTAACCTTTACACACGAGGTAAAGCATTCTATTAATACAACGGATGAAAAACCCATCCATCAAAAAACATATAAATATCCTTACCACCTCCGTAAGGAAGTTTCAACCCAAATTACAAAAATGTTGGAAAACGGTATAATTAGAGAATCCTCTTCACAATGGACCTCCCCCATCTGGGTCGTACCGAAAAAACTCGACAACTCTGGGAAACGAAAATATCGCATTGTTGTCGATTATAGAAAATTGAATGAAAAAACCCCGGCGGATCGATATCCGATTCCTGAGGTGAGCGAAATCTTAGACCGACTAGGAAAAGCTCAGTATTTTACAGTGCTCGACTTAGCTAGTGGTTTCCACCAGATTGAAGTCGACCCTAAAGACATCCCGAAAACCGCTTTCAATATTGATAATGGCAAGTACGAGTTTCTTCGTATGCCATTTGGACTGAAAAACGCGCCTGCGACTTTTCAGCGTCTTATGGATACAGTGTTGAGAAAACATTTAGGGATCCGATGTTTCGTCTATATGGACGACATCATCATTTACAGTACTAATCTTCAAAGTCATTTAGAGGACATCAAAAAAGTTCTCCAAACCCTTAGGGATGCGAACTTGAAAATTCAATGTGACAAATCCGACTTCCTTCGAAAGGAAGTAGCTTTCCTAGGACATGTCGTCACAATAGACGGGGTAAAACCCAATCCTAATAAGATAGAGGCTATAAAGTCTTGGCCTCTACCAAAAACCTCCAAAGAATTAAAATCGTTCCTCGGAACTATAAGTTATTATAGACGATTCATTCCTAAATTCGCCCATATTGCAAAACCCATGACTTCAAAACTCAGAGGTAAAAATAAAATCATCGATATTGATCATGATTACGAGAGAGCATTTGAAGAGCTAAAAACAATCATGACAACAGAAACACTTTTGGCTTACCCTAACTTCGATAATCCGTTTATTCTTACAACGGACGCATCAAATGTTGCCATTGGGGCAGTTCTAGCTCAATTACATGACGGAAAGGAACGGCCTATTGCATACCTATCCAGGACATTGAGCAGAGCTGAAGAAAAATATTCAGCCACGGCGAAAGAGCTTTTGGCCATTTATTTTGCTGCCAAAACCTTTAGACCGTACCTTTATGGTAGAGAGTTCACGATTTATACGGATCACGAACCTCTTACAAAGGAATTAAAGTTAACAGATTCCACGGGAAGAGTTACAAGACAAAGGCTCTACTTGGAACAATTTGATTTTAAAATAATTTATAAGAAGGGCAAGCAAAACGTTGTTGCCGATGGCCTTTCAAGGATTCCACGCACAGAATTGAACCTAAACGAAGAACTATCTAATCAATTTTTCGATAATGACCCGATCTATGGACCAGAGATCATTAATAAATATGCGAACCAACTACTTATTTACAGAGCAGATGATGCTGCAAAGAGTCCATACCTTGCGTGTATGGTTTTTCCAAACCATTTTCGTCATGTATTTCACAAACCTGACTATACGGAAGACGACATAAAAGACATTCTGACAAGACACTTAGATCCGACGAAACTAAATGGTATTTTTGCCGACCTGAATATTGCCCGAATGTGCCAACACATTATCGATACAAATTTTAAAAATATTAAAGTTCATTTAACTAATATCAAACTTCCAGATTTAATTTCAGGTACCGATCAGAACGAATTTATAAGAAAATGTCACAGCTTCAATCATCGTGGATACAAACTAACATACGAGGAAGTACAGAAGTCAGTCTTCTTTCCCCGCATGTTGGCTAAAGTGAAAGAGTTCGTCAAAAACTGCGAATCTTGTAAATTTGCTAAGTATGAACGAAGACCATTCGTTATACCTCATTCTAGACGAATCTACAATGGACCATTCGAAAATGTTTTCATAGATGTCTTTATAAAGGAGACTGAAAAATTTCTTACTGTTGTAGATTCATTCTCAAAATTTGCACAGATTTACAAGATCATGCATGAGACAACAGATGAAATTCAAGAAACACTAATAAAATACTTCAAAACGTTTGGCATTCCCAAATTAATTACTTGTGATCAAGCCACAAGCTTTCGAAATTCAAAATTCAAAGAATTTTTGGAAAATTATGGCATCTCCTTGCATTTTGCCAGCTGCAGTGACAGTAATGGTATCGTGGAACGATTCCACAGTACTTTGCTAGAAATGTACATGGCCAATCAGAAAAAAGTAGAGAATCTAAATTTATACGAAGGTCTTGCCATGATCACAGCGATTTATAACGAAACCAAACATTCGTCAATAAATTTAAAACCGAGAGAAGTTATTTTCGGCACTTGTAGTTCTCTCAATCCAATAGAAATCAACCTATCAAAACAAAAAACATTACAAAACGCAAAGGACTCATTAACGAATCAGGCACACAAACAAAATTCGAAAATACCTTTAGTAACTAAAGAAGAATTCAAACAACTAAACAAACAAAGATTATTGGTGAAAGGCAAAGCTAAGCCCACACCTAGAGGACATAGATACAGACTAATAGACATTACAAATGAGACAGAAAAAACAGTAACCGACCAGGCCGGAATTAAAACACATAAAAAACACATTAAGAAAAACTTTACAGATAACTAAGACACAGACTTTTCTATTACAGACTATGGCTCTGGCTTTGGACAACGACGAATGGCAAAATTTTAGTACACGATTTAGACAAGAGCCCGGTAGCAATCATACATTTAGGAAAAGCTTATGTAAGCAACAATTATTTTAGGATACTGCACCGAGTAGATCTCATTAAATTACAAAACTCTGTTGAAACACTTTTATATCATGCAAAAACAAATATAGATTCAGCTGATTTCCTAAGCGTATTAATTCAAACTAAAGTAACGAAACTAGAACAGACATTTTTGAAATTAAAACCCTCTACTAGAGTTAGAAGATGGGAAAAACTAGGTTCACTTTGGAAGTACATTTCAGGTAGCCCCGATGCAGAAGATTTAAGGATTATAAACTCAACTTCAAATAGTCTGATAAATGCGAATGAAAAGCAAATCAAAATTAATCACATATTCGAAGACAGAATTAATAAATTAACAGAAAAAGTGAATAACGTAACAATAATACTGAATAATACAGCATTGAAAAACGATAAGGATTTCAGATCAGTAGGTTTGCTCTTTTGCTTAGATGAACTCACACAACAATTAGAAGATTTAGAGGAGGCAATAGTTTTGGCTCAACACAACATCCCAAGCAGCAGAATTATCAATGCAGAGGAAATCACGAGAATTCATCATCTTCTGGAAGGAAACAATTTTATAGCAGGAGCCTTGGACTTCGCTAGTGCATACGTGGTTTCATCCAAGGAATCCATTGCCTACATACTGAAGGTACCACGAATCAAGGATGCTGAATATGATCTCAACTTCATCGAACCAGTTATCTTCAATAACTCCCGTATATCCATCTCAACCAACTATTATCTACAAGGTCCGTCATCTTTTGCGCTAAAATCCCTCTGCGAAATGAGTAGAAACGTCTATGTATGCTCAAGTACGCAGCTTGAACCAATAACCGAATGCATTCAACAATTGATGAGAGGTGAATCAGCTACATGCCCAATGGAAAGAACCTACACCAATGGTATTATCAAACGAGTCGATGACTCAAACGTGATTATCAATGACGCGGAAATATCAATAACATCGAACTGCTCATCGAATCATAGAAAACTTAAGGGATCTTTCCTCGTACAGTTTTCAAACTGCACACTTTTTATCAACGACGAAATGTACTCCAACATTAATAAAGAAGTTCAACTGGCATCATTCGTTCCAACAACGGGATTGACGGTAAATTTTACTACGATTACAAACAAATTCCCTATAGAATACTTACAGAAGTTACATCTGGAACAACGTGGTCATATCAAACACATCAATCTAAGGACAGATAACATCCAATGGAAACTCGAACTCTTTGGGTGGACATCGTTTGGATTCGGTTCAACAATAACAATTATTTTCATCGTAGCTCTATCATTTTGGATCTGGAATAGACTCCCATCGAGATCATCAATGTCGCATCTAGAGGAACTTCAAAGTCATCAGAACCCGGAAGAACCATCGGAACCTAACAGACAAACTCGCCCGAAGATCACTATGGTACCGCAAGCATAAATCCAGAAAACAGAAAGCCGAGGACGACTTTCATCCCAGGGGGAAGCCGTCAGGAAAAGCAACAGGCGCATCACGCCACGTTTCGCGCCAATGAACGAGTTGATAGCTAAAACTAATAATCAGCATTTTTAGGCTATAAAAGAGTTAGCGCCATGTGGCTCAACCTCTTTTTCGCGTGTAGATCGGTGCAGTGAGGTTTAAGTATTTGACTTTAAGAAAAGTGAATAATAAAGTGTTTTTTAAAAACTCGTTTGTTCAAAGAACAAACATAACTTGGAGTGCCGAAATCGATCGAAAAATTGCATCAATCCATCATGAAATGACTGAGGAATAAGCGTTTGAAATTGGACAATTATTACGATGTGCTCGATTTTCGATTTTCAATTTGTACCCCAATATGTTCCCGAAAGACGTAATCCTACGTCAAAAAATACTCGCTCCAGCAAATTGTTTAATCCGTTCACTTCTCTCGTTTTGGTTTATATGAATGACAGTTCAATGCGAGAGAGGGAAGGCAACCGCTGCAGTGATTCCATTTCGCTCAGTACCAGTTATCGCGTACTTTTATAGTTCAAACTATAGACAGTCCTTCATGCGGGGGTGAGAGAGTAGCTTTAATCCAGTACTTTTGTAGTACTTTGTGACATTCGGTCCACATCGGGTTCATAACCGCTCGAAAATATATGAAACTGGGATCTAAAATACAGCACAATTACAGATGACTGAGTGTTAACTATTCTATGTAGGGGAAGTCCGGGCAAGACGCACCTGTGAAGCAAAACAGGATGAAACATGTATTTTGATTACATATTTCAACGTTTCTTCACATCCACAACGTAGCCACGTTTGTTTTCTGTGTAATGAGATGAACAATAACGATTACGAGTAGGCAAATCAACAGAAATAACGAAAATTCTAAACGCATTGATATTATAACATTTTCAAATAAGCGAGGTAAGATGCCCATATGCGTGTCCAAAATGCACCACAACAACGGGTCGAAATTGTCAAACGACATCGAAGCGTTTATTGTGGATAACTCTTGATTCGCTGCTTATATCTTCCACTTCTGTTATGTTTCTACCAGTTAGAATCATCAGATGATTACAAATTTTCGAGGCATTTTTGTTATGAAACGCCGAAAACGCCAAAGAATTTTGAATTTCTTTATTTTTGTTTACAAGCGTATTAATATGTGCCGCTGCTCAACAATATATTGATACGTGCCGCTGTTCACAACTGTGTTGCCAGACTTTGGGCCTTTGTATTTATGTGTTTTTATTTTGATTATTTGATGGATTTTAGTGGTCAGAAACATTGAAATAATTTTGTTCGTTCTGGTACAAACATAATACAAGAAAAGATATGTGAAAATGGTTTTTTCCCTTAAGAAATCATCTGCGTATAAAACAATCGCGGAAAACATCAGAGTGTTTTGCTAACACTGAAACTAACTCTTTATTAATCTCCATACTGGAGCGATGTGCCTCATTATGAGATGAATTATAAAATTGTATTTTGATATAAAAAAAAAATTGAATTTTTTTTATTCATACTCAATTTAGAGATCTGGTAACATTTGAGAATGTATTGTAGTTTGCAAAATTTAAAAAAGGTTATTAATACTTTAAAGTCTTATGACAGAAGCGGTCAAAGTTGCATGAAATCATGCAGTTTTCAATCTATTATTATTTTATGAAGATAGACGTGGTTTTTGGTGCTATAATCATTGAATTGTATTTATAATGAAAAAAGGAAGTTAGGGGCTGTCCACATACCACGTGAACAGAAAAAGTACCATTTCAGACACCCCCCTCCCCATCCGTGGATAAGCATGAACATTTTCTATACCCCTCCCCCTGTTGTTCACGTCCCCATTTCTCCATTTCTTGGAAAAAATAATCGTAAAAATAGTTGAATTGCGTCTAAATTTAAGTTTATGTTTGTTGGTTATAAAATTGAATTACTAGTGTGAAATGTTTCCACAATATTTCAACTGCGTGTGAAATCACTCTATGCTGGCATCCGTGCTCTGACAGTTCGCGAAAGAAAACAGTACAAACACACATGCAGTATAGCAAGTTCGCAGTTCAACATCGTTCGTTCGTCTGATTGGCAGCCATCTAGTTTTCGTGATAAAATAAAAAAAAAGCACATTCGTTGAAAAATGAAAGTAGTTTTGTGAACTTTTCTCTCGCGGGTGACGAATACAAAAACGCGAATTTTCCCATCAAGTGCTTCCTAGAGTACAATGAAAAATACGCTGAAGTGAAGATTCATGCAAGCAGCAGGAAAGAAACCCGGAACCAGAGAAGACCATTCGACATTTTGGGCAGTGTGCTAATCACGGTCCCTAATCACGTCACCGATTTCGGCAAAGCGGAAGGACTAGCTAGAGTCCGTGTTGCGTGTGAGCTGTTGGTCGTCCGATGACAGCAGCAGAGTTGGTTCCAGACTCAGAGAGGCCGCACGCAATGAGATTCGTCGCCTGCGCTAGATGTCGGTAAGTCCACTTGTTACCCATCAATGTTTGTTTCTATTCTCTATTCTATGTTTGTACATTATAAACATGTGAACATAATTAATAGAGGCGATTTCTTGTGGCACGTGGCGCCGTCCTGCTGAAACCACATGTCATCCGTATCCATATCTTCAATTTGTGGCAAAAAAAACGGTAACATGCGGCCATAGCGCTCACCATTCACAGTTACCGTCTCTCCGTCCTCATTTTCAAAAAAAAAACGACCCGATGACTCCACCAGACCATAATGCGCACCAAACAGTGACTTTTGGCGGATGCAATGGCCTCTCAACAATCACGTGTGGATTTTCTGAGCCCCATATACGGAAATTTTGGGTGTTCACATAGCCACCGACCTCGGAATGTGCCTCATCGCTGAAGAAAATTTGATGCGAAAATTCAGCATTTTGCTGCTGTTGTTCGTTCACCCAATCGACGTATGCCCGACGCATTCCATGGTCACCACGCTCTAATTTTTGTACCAGTTGGACTTTATATGGATGTAGGTGCAAGTCCAAATGCAAAATTCGCCACAATGATGTGTTTGACAAGCCCAATTGCTGAGCACGCCGTGGAATCGACACATTCGGGTCATCCTCCACACTGGCAGCAACAGCAGCAATATTTTCGGCCGAACGCACATTACGATGATGCACAGGTTTCACAATATCTGCTACGGATCCAGTTTGTTCGAATTTACGCACTACATTAGCGATTGTGTGCTCTGTAGGCCGTCCTTGACGACCAAAATCCGTCCGTAATGCTCGAAAAACATTTGCCGGTTTTTCATCATTTGCATAGTATAATTTAACAAAATTAACACGTTGTGCGATGCTAAAACGATTCATATTGTAAAATGGCAGACATTCAACTAACGATATGACGCTTTGGTTGACAGCTATGTCAAACGGTTGCCAGCGCAGGGCTGTATACTTTCGGAAGCCCGAAATGGAAAACCCTGTATAAAGATAAAAACATGTTGTGTTGTGCTATGCAGATTTGGCGAGTTCAACTCCAACATTACCGATCAAACTAATAGATGTAAGTCAGCGCCTAATAACTGATGCCGTTCACTTAGCTGATCCGCAAATTCATCAGCTTTAATGTTTACCACCAGTTTACTATTGCAAAATCTTTACTCACCAGGGCTTCAATAATAAGTCCACGCGATTCATCTACCAATGATTTTTTCTCAACTTAATAAATATTGGGAAATATTGAATTGTTTGGAATAATCATATTGGGTAATATTGAATTGTTTGGAATAATCATATTGGGTAATATTGAATTGTTTAAAATAATCATGCCGATTTTTAAGAAAAAATCGAAAGGAAAATACTAAGGCATACATTTTCTTTTTTTTTCTATGTGCACCGGTTTGTTTCACAATCTTTCGTCATTCTTCATGCATCAATTCATCATCGCAGAACTTCTTTGTTTTCTCGTCAAAAAACTGTGTCCAATGAGTCGAAATTCTTTTTTTTATCCCATTTGTTCATTTAGGCTCATTAGCATTTTATCGTGTACATGTCACATGTTTTTGTCGAATCTATGAATAGCGCACTACACAGTTGCCATATTAGGTCACCTAATTTAGGTGTAAGAGAATTCCGTTTATACCATTGCATATGGTACAATACACAATAGCCTTTAAGGCGTAAGAGAATTTTATCTATTCTTCCATTGTCCATCTAGACCACCGAACAGCGGAGACAGTTGATATGATCATTGTTGTGTTATTAATAGAACAGCCCGATGTTTCTTGCAGAGCAGAGCAGTTGTAAGGATGAATCGATCTTATTTCGACCGTGGATCGATCTCCATCGCTGATAATTGTTGCGTGGACGTAGTTATTCTGTTACAACACAAATATAATCAATTGAGGACCCTGAGATTTGAACTCACAATCGATCGCTTACTAAGCGAACGCGCAACCAATGTGGCTACGGAGTCCAAATTTTTGACCTTCAATATTTTTATTGGGGGTCTAAATAAGTGATGAACAAAAAATGCAATATATGATGATAGCGGGTATACTATCATACCTAGTCAAACTCTAAAATTTTACGGCGGGCTTTCAAAGAAACATGAGGTTTGGTATTATTCTGGAAGAGGACGCCTTGGCCAATTCTGAACGCTTGTTCTAGATTGACGATTTTGATTCGTTACGAATAGTGCTTGTTGAAATTTATCGATTAGCTGTTTGGTAGAAGCTTATAATGCAGAATTTTTTTCCTATCTCACTAGACACAAAGAATGACTCTCTGCAGGTGAAGATCGGCTTTGGAGATATCTAATAATGGTTCATTTCGCTCACCTCAAAGATTTTTTTTTCGCTCAACATTGTTGTAAAAGATAATACTTTTCTTCGCCTGACACTATTTGCTTCAAACTGCGAGTTTACCTTGCATTTATGAAGCGAGTTGTTGATGAAGATACGATCCATTTAATGTATTCGGTCAAAAGGTGTAGAACTCATACATTGTAGCGTTTCGTAATCAAGTTTCACCAGGTGCTCATGAACATAGATACATAGATAGGAAGACTTCTCTAAAGATAGATCCCCGTGAATGAATTTCTTGTGCGAGTTCTTGAATAACATAAACGAAGCGGTTTTTACATTGAGAGCGCAAACTGAATCGAAACATCGAAAACAATGTCGTATATTTTGGGGGTCTCCGTAGCCACATTGGTTGCGCGTTCGCTTAGTAAGCGATCGATCGTGAGTTCAAAACTCAGGACCCTCATTGACCATCTTTGTGTTGTTACAGAATAGCTACGTCCACGCAACAATCATCAGCGATGGAGATCGATCCACGGTCGCGGAAATAAGATCGATTCATCCATACAACTGCTCTGCTCTGCAAGACACATCGGGCTGCTGTTCTATAAATAACTCAACAATGATCAATCAACTGTCTCCGCTGTCCGGTGGTCCAACTGGATAATGGAAGAACAGAAAGAATACTCTTACGCCTAAATGGCTACTGTGTGAATGTACCATATGATATAGAAGGAATACTGGCGAATGACAACTACTGTGTAATGTGCTAATCATAGATATGATAACCATGTGATATGTACACGATTAAAATTCGGCTCTGTTACATCTAAAATGCTAATGAGCCTTAAATAAATAAATGGGATAAAAAAAATGTCGTATATTTTAATATTACAACAACCCAACATGATTTGGTGGCATCTGAATCCTGCCGATAATAGCGTCCCAATTCTGATCTATAATAATAACGCCAGATTCTTTAAAATCAATGGATCGCTCTCAGTTCATGTGCGATACTCTCTGAATACAAATTTCAGCAAAGAATTTCAACGATGTGAAGAAATAAGGAATTTCCACCGCGCAGTAATATCAGACAGCAGAAAAAAGTATAAATTTTCTTGCAATGCAGAATAGTTTTAATATATTGTTGAATACAGATATATATTTGTTTTCCAAAATATTTATTAGTGTCCACGTGGATATAATCTATACCCCCTCCCCCTCACCGTGGACCAACGTGGTCATTTTCGTAACCCCAACCCCCCCTAAAATTGTCCACGTGGTATGTGGACAGCCCCTTATAAGTACAGAAAAATCAAGCCGATTACCGCGTTTTCCACGATTTTTTCTGATGGTGCGTTCTACCGACACGGTGCGTCTTACCCAAAGTTCCCCTACTGACGTAGTTGTTACCTTAATTTTTGAGAGCACGATCAAGATAAATCCATTCTCG
This sequence comes from Toxorhynchites rutilus septentrionalis, assembly GCF_029784135.1. Lineage (NCBI taxonomy): Eukaryota > Metazoa > Arthropoda > Insecta > Diptera > Culicidae > Toxorhynchites > Toxorhynchites rutilus. The sequence continues at coordinate 112,153,963 of NC_073746.1, forward strand.
CTTAGGGGGGTGCGTATTACACACTTCTCCAATACGCGCGGATGTTGGCATCTCTTTTTCGTACGATTGCAAATCATCGAAATGCATTGCGTTCACAATAAAATTTGTTTGTTTCCCTTTCTATGCACGAGGTTTAAAACAAAATATTTCTACCATCGCTTGTTTTGGGTCGCATAAAAAAACGCTACATCATTTATTATCAGTTCGAAGGTTCATCGAAATACTATCCCTCGATTCTCGGACATATGCACATACCCAGAACGCAATCACAGTGCTTGTTGCGTGTGTACATGTTTGTTATTATCCGGCTGCAAAATAAATTTAATTTAACTAAACACAGAATGCCGGATTCGATTACCACAAACCAATCGGACATATGCCCGGGCGATTGTTCGGTTCTTGGCTGCTGCGAAAACCGGAACGGGACGGACCACTCTCCCCAGTCACACCTCGCCACAAGGATTCGCACAGTCCTCCGATGCTGGCCATAATGCGCCTCTGCTGTTGCTGCTGCCATCCGTCGCTATCAGCACCACCTTGATGTACGATTATGATCATTCGATGCAGTTGCTGATGTTTTCATTGCCCGTTCCGTCCCCTTTCATTTCATTGCCAGACGATTGAGGATTGTCAAGCTGCAACGACAATTGCGTGCGTTGAAAATGAAACAGACCCCGGGTTTCCGTGGGGACAGAGAGGGTGCCTTCTGGCCCTGCCTGCGGCTCGGCTGGCTGCACGAGCGAAAGAGAAAGGGATCGGAGGATTTAAGACCCTCAGACCCTGGGTAATGTGTGAGCGCGATGTTTGGTTTGTTTTGGTCGGGTAGTTCTTGCTGTTGTTGCTTGTTGGCTCTCGGGGCGAAGGATGGCAAACGCAAAGCGGGAACAAGGATGAAGCGGAGAAGCTAGAAATTGAAGGAACATCTGCTCATGGCGCTTTACCGAACGCGCCTGGTCTTTCTCGGCGCGGAGGTGATTATGCTGCCTGTGCCGTACCGGTCCGGCAGTACGGTTTTGGTAAATATCGAGGACGGTTCAACGGATCGCTCGAATTGCGTTGCGTCGTTGATGATAACGTTTTGTACGACGTGTTGTGTTTGTTGTCCGTTAAGCACGACGGGCTTCAGGACTGTTGATTGGCTGGTGATTACGTTTTCCAGACAATCGTGTACGGAATCGGTAGTGAAGGCGTTATTACGTGTTTTGAGAGAGGGGACGGAAAAGTGTGGGCTTGTGTATTTTGGCGAGCGTTTGCCCAGGCTGGATATTGGGGGGGTGGCAAACCCGTGGAGGATACTGTGATACTGCTTCGCCATGGCATTAGGATTTGGCCGTTAGTCGTGGATTGAACGACTGTTGGATTAAGTGATTCCAATTTAGGATACATTTGTGAATTGTTTAATTTGTGATCATAGTTTGTAGAGTGTATAAAATTGTTCAATAAACGCAGATGAAGAAATTAAGGGAATAACGAAGATGCAAGAATAGTTTAGAAAGCAAAGCACCGTTTTGAGCAAAATTTCCTGCTTCATCCCAGTGTTGTCCAAAAATGAATTCGGTAAGTAAGTTTATGGTGATAAGACCTAAATCTATTAAAAAAAATTGCAAAAATATTTTTGATCGTTATCCTGTAACGAAAACATGTGCGATGCACAACTCTCACAGAGTAGTCAGTTGGGGTTCATGGAAGACTGTCCCCAAAAAAAAAGTGTATAGACACAAGCACAAAATGTAGCAGACAGCGATTTCCATTTCGCCACAAGCAAAGAAGTAGGTAATGCCAATTTGGGCTAGATCTCTCTCTCTCTCTCTCTCTCTCTCTCTCTCTTTATCTCCACAGCATATTTACTGAAGCGCCTTTGTCTGGATATACATACATAAGTTGTTTCGCGATGCGGATTCTGCATAATGAATCCCTCCGATACCAATTTTTTCCTGAATGAAGTTGCGGGATTTGAGGAATAAGAGCTTTCTTTGCCGTTATCTCTCCGTGTTTCGGTAGGATTTGTGCAGATCATCTGGAGCATATTGTTCTCAGCGGCATTCGTCGTCTTGTGCGGTGGCTCAAATAGTTTGTTCTACACTTTATGGATAGTTTGTACCTGTTTGCATTTCATTTGCATTCTTCGTTTGTTTTGATGGTGTCGGATTCTACCTGTCGTGAAAGTAATCGGGTTCTGAGCGTAGGATATGCAAAATCCTTTTTCTTCCAATAACGGTTAATACTTTTTTTTACCGATTGAACGATTTCTTCAGTGGTGTTTGGATTGGATTTGTGTAGGAAACTTAACCCTAATCAAATTGCCCAGGAAAAAAATAATTTGGTTTGTGTCATAATTTTTTAAAGCTATATGAATCGGAGTTAAAAAATAATCTCTGTTTTTTTTGCCAAGCGCTAGATTTTTTTCACTGTACCGGGTTTTTGTTAAATCATCAAAAACAATAAACATCTTGGAATGATTTACAAAAATTGGTCGTTCGAAGACATTGCTTGAACCCTGTGAGATACCCCTGCATCGATTGGGTAAGCCTTAGCCCTCTGGCTGATTCGGGAACAACCGTGGAATTGGTCAATAATTGAGAATGGTTTTAGAGCCTCCTTTTTTACGATGGCTCATAAAGTATGTTTCCGTAGATTATGACGGCGTTTGAACATCCAGCCACGCGCAATTCTATCTCTGGATCTTCGTACGCCGGATCGTTTGTCCTTATTTTGTACAGGCAATATTCAACCACTTGAAGTTCTCTGGACAGATCTCTAGTTGGAGCTTCTCTCAGTTTGACTTCGTTTGACAATTTTAGTTAACTGCTGGTCCGTGTGTTGGATTAGTGACGAAACAATTGAAGGTGAGAATCAAAATGAATTTCAGATGACTTCGATCAAGTCCTTATCTGAAAATAGCTGATTCGGACCATGCAACTGTCAATGAAAACTAGTTGCTTCCAATTCCAACTTTCTGATTCTTTATTTTACTCCAGAATACAGCGCGGTCTCGATTATATACAGTTTCTGTTTTCTTTTCACTGTATATAATCGAGTCAAAAAAAATGTTTTTTTCGTTTTTTTGAATATAAAAGAGGAATTTGATTTTTGATTCATCCTTAATCCTTAATGTCAGAAAGCATCTTTCTCACATGAAAAAAACAAATTTATCCAGATTCTCTCAGGAGGTAGACGATCATATTTGATGAAAAAAATACTTCTAAACATATGTTCGAATTTCAACCATGACAGAGTTATAGAACTTTTTTTTTTGTTTTCGGACTTTGTTGCCTCCAACTGGCTCTACATTACAAAGTACGCAACGGAAATCGGCCGTTGGCAGCACCATCAGATAGCAGCGAAACGTTGTGGGTGTAAACACATGGGTCTTTTAAACAACTTTGCATACTTGAAATATTCAAAAAAGAATAAGACTAATTTTTTAAAAGGGCCAAACATTTTTTCTTGATTTTTTTACAAAAAAAAGTATGACTCAAAAGCTATAACATCTAAAAAATTCGGGCCAGAAAAAAAATTTTAAGAATTGAAATTCATTTTTCTCAAAAACGATTTTTTTAATTCTCCAAAAATTATGCGAATAGTCCTTTCCAACAAGTCATCCATACATCGGAAGATGGGCACTTCTACCGGGAAAAAGTTTCTCTAACAACAACTTTTTCATGTTTTTTTTTGAAAAAATTGCAACCAATCCTAATTTTGTTTAAAGTCAAGTTAGTAATATAGTGTATTTGACAAAGTTTTAGATCTCATTAAAATATGAACTTTCGTCGAAGACGTTAACTTTCTATCTTTTATAGTTTTTGGAATATAGCGCATTTCGGTATGGAGACCCCTGAAAAAAATAATGTTTTACTCGTTATATTTATGTGTGTGAAATCGCGCGTTTGACATGTTTCTGAATAGAAAAAAGTTAGCAGAGCATGTAAATCGCGATAATTTATACATACAAATGTCACGAATTTGAGAATAATAGTAATTTTTCAAAAAAAAAAAACATGAAAAAGTTGGTGTTCGACAAACTTTTTCCCTGTAACAGTTCCCAAAGAATTTTAAAAAAATATGTTTTCGAGAAAAGTGAATTTTAGTTTTCAAAATATTTTTTTTCAATGAATGTTTTTCCCAACATTTTACTTGATATTTTCTAATGAAAACATGAATAATTTCTTACATTCCATTCTTTGACTAAAATTTTGTAGGTCTGAAATTTTTGAAAAATACATTGGAAAAAAATATTTTGAAAATTAAAATTCATTTTTCTCGAAAACATGTTTTTTTAAAATTCTAATAAAATAGATATGATTAGACCATACAATTTCCAACAAGTCATTCATGCATCAGAAGATGGTCACTTTTACAGGGAAAAAGTTATTTGAACATCAACTTTTTCATGTTTTTCTTTGAAAAATTACTATAATGTTCAATTCGTAACATTTGTATGTATGAAGTATTGCGATTTACATTCTCTGCTAACTTCTTTCTATCCAGAAACATGTTAAACGCTAGAATTTACACACAAAAATGTAACAAGTAAAACATTTTTTTTTCAGGGGTCTCCATACCAAAATACCCTATATTCCAGAAACTATAAAAGACTATAAAAGAAAGTTGACTTGACTTTATACAAAATTAGAATTGGTTGTAATTTTTTCAATGAGAACATGAAAAATTCGTTGTTAGAAATTTTTTTTCCCTGTAAAAGTTCCCATCTTCCGATGTATGTACGATGTACGACTTGTTGGAAATTGTAAGGGCTATTCAAATAATTTTTTGAGAATTTAAAAAAAAACGTTTTTGAAAAAAAGGATATAAATTTTTAATATAATTTTATTTTTAGCGAAACTTTTTTTAAAAAAAACTTTCGCTGTCTTCTTTTGTTTGCAGGAATGCAAAAGAATTCCCCGCAAAAACGACTTTTCTAGAACGAAATTTTCCATTTTTGGAGTGATGGGAAAAATGTTGTTTTGACTTTGAGGATTCAATACGCACTGATACTTAAAGCCTCAACCCTTTTTATTTATAATAAAGTTGTGTTCAGTGTTGATTTTCAGTCCAAATCTCTCTGCTTCGTGCTTAAGTCTGGTGCAATGTTCAGCTACCGTCTCAAATGTTCTGCCGACAATGTCTTCGCCATCAGCGAAGCAGGAGAATTGACTGAATCTATTGAGAATCGTACCACGCAAGTTAAACGCCGCTCGTCTCGTAACACTCTCTAGTGCAATGTTGAACAAAAAGCAAGAGAGACCTTGTCGAAGCCCCCTGTGGGACTCGAATGAATCAGATGATCCCGATATTTGCACACAGCACTTTATTCTATCCATCGTAGCCTCACCCAGTCTTGTCAGCTTCACTGAAAAGTTGTTTTCGTCCATGATTCTCCATAGCACTTTTAGTGTTAGGCGTCATGCACAAATTACGCAACGCTAAAAATGAGATTTTTGGACCCCTTCCCCCCTATGTAACAAAAAGTAACGCAAGACAAACTCCTCTCCCCCTTATGTTACGTAACGCTAATTTTTACACAAAGTTAAAGTCGTTCGTTCAACATGAAAAAATTAGATATCTACCCAGATCGGAAACAAATGTTCCTACCTATGTTCCTTATATACAAGTAGTGACATCGGAAGAACTTTCGACAAGTTCATAGAATTTTGAACAAACATAGACGAAAAATTAATGCTGACACCAGTTGGGATTGGTGGGTGCTTGCAACCCCGTTTGATTTACACTACTCCTTGGTTCAATGTAGCAGTTCATGTAGTTACATTTCACTACTTAGAAAAAGCTCTGGGATGTCCTTAGGTGACAAGCAAACCACTCGGCTTAATATCGTACTGATTCCGCTTCATCGATTATGGAGTTAGCGAACTAAACATATTCTGCTTTGAGGGAATATCTGTCGATCGCTAGATTATTCCACACATCAGCTAACGATTTCATTGCATACCTAAAATGTTCCGTTTCCAGTTGAGATCCCATTGAACCTACTAACTCCCGGGAAAGAGGAATCATCCGACGTTCAACGATTGAAAGCACTGCGTCCTGGAGCATTTGTAGTAACGCATATTGGATCAAGATTCAATTGATTGATGGTAAATCGAAAAAATCTATGACCGTTGTAAAATGGGCTCTCGTCTGGTCCTCCATCCACATTATTTATGATTACTGGCTTGATTATTCCTTGAAGCTGAATAATCTCGAATTCAGGCAGCTTGCTCACCCTTTCAATCGAGCCCATGAGAAAATGCGTTCAAAGAACAGTGCCTTCCTGACCGAATTGCAACGTACATTGGACCACTCCCTGTAATTGAACTGCTTCAGCATGACCAAGGTGCCTTAGCATCCTGCGATAACAGACGGAATAAGTTTTTATTTAGCAGCCATGACAAAATGAAGATCTGTGTTTCTGGTCTTAAAAATCTTTTCTTTACTAAATTCGTAAATACCTTCATTATGATATATTTCAAGTACATATAAAAATGTAATGGTAGTAATGAATTAAAAGGTATAATAATAAGGCTAAACTAGACAACTGTCAACGCATGAGAAGGGCACTTAAAGCTACTATATAGCTAATGCTAAGGATATGGACAGGACATAACCATTCTAACCAAATTAATCGGGTATGTGTTTATTTGAATATCTATTCATTATTCAAATTTAGTCGTTCAACCAGATGGTCCTAAAAGTTTGTTTAGTTCTCGCCCAGTTCAGTAGCTTCTATTTCTACATCTTCAACAGCCACGTAGATATCTAAATTTCCAAAGACTGGTCCTGCAACATCAGATTTGATGTATATTACTCAAGAAAGTAAGATAATGTGTTCTGGTGTCCGATTATATCTGAGTGAATTCAGATGTTTCAGTTTCAGCTTGTTCAATTCAGCAATCAATAGCAAAACGTAGTTAAAAAAATAGTAAAATCGTTTTTCGGTCGTAGTTGAATCTCTCTAGGTTATGTTCAACTACGGATTCCAGTGAAAGCGGGCAAATTCTGCATTTTCAATTATTCGAGCTTCAATATTTCCTGAACTGATTTAATCCCTTCTTTTCGCTTTGAGCTGTTCATTTTCAGTTCATTTGAAAAAAAAAACTTTCAAAGGACATGAATTGTCAAGGCAGTATGAGTGCACTTTTGGAATTTACATTCTCTGTGTTGTTATAACGCTATATGAATAAAATAGGTGAGATGAGAAAAAATATTATTAACCTCAAGTCATTATTGCAACATTATTTTAAAAAATCTGTAAATTCTGTATGAAACACAAAAAAAATCTATATCTACAGAATCTGTAGAAATACAAATAGGTAACCCTGTTCGAGATGCATCTATCGGTGCTTGCCTACTGGCCGCTGTTAAACCCTTTGAATCACGTGCTTTATCATCTTGGCTCAGGAAACACACCTCATTCGGTTTCAGAATCGAAGCTAGCTGCTCAAGCATATAGGGCCCCGTGAATTTATTTAGGAATAAAAATGAAATTTTGTTACGTAACGATCACTGCTTCTGCGGGAGACTTGACCGTAGTATTCCTAAAAAAGGGTAATATCTAAACAAAAGCAATGTAAAAAGCAATGAAACAGATTACTTTAACATATGAAATAGAAATGATGTTTTTACATGGAACTGTAGAGAAAATTGACATGAACGCAAATTTTGATGTTCTTTTTTTAAATTATCCCTTCTCCAACAACTGATCTGTTCTTTTACCTTATATCAAAAAATAATGAATTTTCGTGATTTTTTTTCGGATGTTAGGAACAAATGAAGTGTTCGGGTGTTTTGATTATGGTTTAAGATATATTTGAAGATGGGTTTTCCATTTTATGAGTGCACTAATAATGATTATCACGCTGTTGACAGCTGACAGCTAGACTGCAGTGCACCTATGGCCGAGTGGTTAGCGTCTCACATTATCATGCCGGGTGTTCGGGTTCGACTCCAGTCCTGGCCGGGGGATTTTTCGTCAAAGAAATTTCCTTCGACTTGCACTGTGGTCATGCTTATTCTAGAGCTTGCCCCTCGGAATACATTCAAGGCATGTTATTCGGCTTAAGAAATCTCAACTAAGTATTAATAAATGACGCTAGTTAATGCATACGTTGAGTCGGCAAAAGTTCCATAGGGAACGTTAACGCCATTCAAGAAGAACAAAAGTTGTTGACAGCTGGATGCGTAGACATTGTCTGAAAATCGGTACCTCACTGGTGGTATCGGTTCTGAAGCAACGGGGTATCGCAGAACGAATTCCAGCGAATATTTTGAAACTTTAGGAAAATACCTAAAGCGTTTTCGAAAAATCGAAAAATTGCCACAATGGCGACCATTTTTGTTAAAAATTAAAATCGCTGTAAAAATCGAAAAAATGAGATATAAAAACCGCTAAGTAATGCTTTAGATAATTAATTTTTAGATGCTGATAAAAAATTACAATCTAATCGGTCGAGTAGACCCTGAGATATCGATACCACCAGTTGAAAAACATGGCTTTGCAAAAATCGCGATCTAAAACTGGTACCGCAATACTATATCCTTTGAGGTGATCTCAAACTTCCCAACGAAATCAAATATCGAAAAATCATTTTAGGACAACATTTCTGAGGGCAAAAGCTTTCCAAAAAATGCAAAAACAAAATCGATTTTTGCGACTTTCCAGACCGGGGTCCCCCATTAACCACCGTCATATTATATAGAGTGTTTTTCCAAAGGGATAGATCTTTAAATTGCTGTAAAGCTGAACGACATTAATTTCCATGAATTTGGCTTCATTTGAGAAACACTTGGTTTTGATTACCGAATTTTCGACCACTTCTGCAACCGGGATAATGTGGCGAATGTTGACGTTAATCATCTGCGGCTTATCGGTGTAGACCCAGAGTCTTCACGCAAAGAGTTCCTCAAACTGGATCATGGTTTTCGCGATAAAAAAAAACAATTCGTAAAAATTGTTTGTTCACGGTAAAATTGAAAATCTGCCATCTGCCAGCTGCCTAAATTGCACATTCAACAAAAAGTGTTTCTAACTTAAAAAACTATACGAATATAATATTAGGATATAAAAAAAAACTAAAATACTAAACTAAATTAAGCACCCCAAAAAAAAATTAATATACGGCTATAAAACTTGGTTTTTTGTCTGGATCTGAAATCTGAACCTAGAAATGGAAACTTCATCTATAATCTTTGAATTTTGAAGCAGGAATCCAGAAACTCATTCCAAGCGTTAATTTTGAGCATGTAAACGATATGAAGCATCCGTTTGGATATGTTAGAATATAAACAAAATAGTGTTCAATCTCAATAATCGGTTCACAACCACAATCAGTGATCGGCAGCAATTCGACAACCTAACGTTCAGTCGTCGTCGAATCGAATGTCATCGATTTCTCCCAGTTTCACGGTAAACTGCGTCGTTGATCACTATGACTTTTACTTCCATTATTCTGTGTGGTGTCAATCCTCCGATCCGCGGGAAATCCGTTCCGTTCAATTATTCATGGGAAACATTTCACTTGCGGTGTGGGGAATGGTTGCAGCCTGCGCACACACGCAACAACTTTCGATAGATTGTTATAATTGAATGAAGTCCATATCGAATGTGTGCACACAAGCACGAAAATTATGTGCATATTTTGGTTTGATTTTTTGATTTGTTTCGTTTAACCGCCGTTTGAGAGGAACAAATAGTAAAATGTTTAAAGTCATTAGTCAATATCTATGCTCAATATTGTTTGGTCGAGACGAAACCGAAGTGGAGATGTTCTGCAAATATTCACTTCGAATCACCTTCATTTTTTTATACTGGTATATTTGGAATGATAGGTAATCTACAACTGCACATTCTCTTTTCCATCTGAAATTGTTGTTGAGGAATTTATTCATAATTTTTTCACCACTTTGCAAGCCACGGTTTCGGATGGTTGTTTCTTCCTTTTCATAATTTGATTATCCCGTGGGATTTTTCCCGTTTAGGTTCCATTTTTGGATTGTCAATTTCCATTGATGGAGTCAAAGATAGCTTTTCCAGAGCTGAATGTTTCTCTCCAACAAACGGTTAAAAATACTCCTGCATCCTCCATGAATATAAATGAAATAAAATGAATATCAGTAGCCTACCCTTCCACGACAGCCAATTGGACAATATTCCCGCCATGAGATAACCATCCTGTAGGCATTTGATAACATACTACATTTTGCCTACATAAGCTCGTTACGAATTGCTAGTGTGCGGACTCGGAAAGACGATTGCCGTCAGCATGTTCCCACCACCACGGAAAGCCTGTACCATGCCAACAGAATTAATGGTGAACAAGCGATAGCTGGAGCATCCCGAATGGGAGGACTGTGAATAGTTCCGGCTGAAATTCTCTACGCTCAGTTCTATAACGACCAATTTAAAGGGCTGCGGATTGGGACGATGCATCCTAAATTTTGTGGCATTTCAGTTTTCGGTAGCTACACACGCATTTATTACAGCAAATACAATGACGCCATTTGCTGTAATAAATGCGTGTGTAGCTACCGAAAACTGAAATGCCACAAAATTTAGGATGCATCGTCCCAAATCTAGCAAATGATTAGATTCATTTTACAGAGTACAGAGTTAAACGTCCAGTTGGGAAACGGATTAATTTTGCTGCTGCTAATGTTAGTTTTTTGCTCATCCACTGGAGCTAAAATGAAAGAAAGTTTTTTTTATCCAACGATAAATTCAATGATCGTATAACTAAGGGGATGCATTTTTTTAGATGCGATAAAAATATACACTCCGACATCCTCACCTTTGCGAGTGCAGACTTATTTGAAGGCAGCGATCAATCACTCATTCAACTGATTATCCTCGTTCACTCCCATCAAGGTTTCTCAATGAAGAATTCGCGAATTCCTCCGTGACGAATGCCACCCCATATGTCACGCGCTCAATGTCGCTTGCATCAGTGCAATTTTCCTGTCGAGTGTCTTCCAGACGAAGATCTTCAATTACTTTCAGCACATTCCATTATTAATTGCCGATCGATTGCAAACCACTTTCCGCATTTGTTCGACTCGACGAATTGCCCCGGGGCTTGAGCCGCAAGCTAACTTCCGTGTTCGGTAGCGTGAAAAGTCAACAAAGCCTACCTCCTCCTACACCTTCCCTCATACCCATGCAGGCAGAAAACATATGTTTTCCATCTATTACGAGCAGTTCTCATACACACATCCTCTGTGGTAAACAAAAGCTTGTACTGAGAAAGGCAACTCAAGTAGCTACAATTGTGTCGTCTGTTGGCCCGCATGAATCATTGGCATATGTTTTATCTCCAGTTCATAAACTCGCGTTCAAGGAATTACTCATTCATAGCTGCCGTTTACGAGTTTTAAAGAATCTCACAAACAAAACCACATTTAATGTAACGCACCGGTGTTAATGTTGAGTAATAGAAAGGCATTTCCTAGTTAACCATCCCAAGGACTAAGGACGCAGTGTTCGCGGTACAAAGAAAATTCCCTTTGTGCGCGGTGTTTGTCATCGTGTTGCACGTGTTCGCCACCATATCTCCGTTGCAATTGCTCCTCAGCATGACTTCTATCAAGTGTCTCTGTGAGGCAGCATCTCGGCGGGTTTTGTTTGTACTTTAGATGTAGAAATGCACCGGGAAACACAATGTAATGCGAGTGTTTGTCCAGTTATTTTGCTCTGTCGCGATGTTTGTTTCGCGCGCTCAGCTCAACTTGCAGTCGTTTTCTTCCTAACGGAAGGAAGCTTTCGAAGCGAGGGATTTACGTTCGCGGGAGTATTTTCGTTTGCTCAGGGTGTTGCTGCGTGTGTTACTTGATTCTTGGTTCAGACTTCATGCCATAGTCGGGGAAAATGAAACCCTTCATTACATATTTGACGAAATTGCACATCTCGGTCTTAATCAAACAAATCACGTAAAAAATCCCCAAAATAATTATTTAGACCTATTATTTACTAACATCACCGACGACTTTTGTGTGAATGAGTCCATGACTCCCCTTTGGAAAAATGAAAATTTTTAAAAAGCAATTGAATACTCAATCTTTGTACATAACAGACAATTGCCCATCGACTGGGAGTACGAAGAAGTACCGGAATACAACAAGACGAACTTCGAAGCAATCAAATGTAGCCTACAAGCCATAGAATGGCATACTTTATTAAACAGCGAACGAAATGTCAACTTAACGGTACATATTCTTCACGAAATTTTGAATAACATAATATCAGAAGGTGTGCCGAAGAAAATAAGACGAAGAAATTCAACCGTCAAATATCCTATTTGGTTTAACGCTCAAATAAGAAATTTAAAGAATAGAAAACAAAAAGCACACAAAAAATACAAAATAGACAAAAGTAATCAAAATTTGCTGGAATATCAGAATATTTCCCAAGAACAAAATTTTGCCATTAAAAAATGGGTGGGTTATATCTATGATATAACCGCAAGGTTGACGTGGGACTATCTTAGCTTAGCAATCACTTGTTTGTATTTATTAAATTCTTGATTGAATGAAAAAAAAAATCCGAATTCAATTGAATTCAATATATTTGCTTTGTGAGTAAAAAGATTGAACATTTATGGTCAATCCATGCATTGTGATAGATTATGTTCTTCGTTACAAGTAAATTAAATGACAGTCCTTTTACGTTTGGTATGATGCCTAGGACAAAATATGTGAACGGAAGGATAATCAAACGATTATTTTATTTTACATTTCCCTCTGAAGCTTGCATCTCTCAAGTGTACGTCCTTCTCGAACCGCGAATTTGCTTGAAACCTGAAAGTTCATTCGCCTCTAGTGTCTGCACGATTTTTCCAGGTTCCTAAGTTTGGAAGACCGTGTTACGAAAACACATAGGCAAGCGAGTACAAAAGTACTCGCAGTTTGCATTTATTTGCAAAGCCGATTTCCCGACGCTCCATCGATTTGAAGTCTCTGTTAGGCAAACACATTTCAGTCGAAACAAAAATGCTCCTGACTTGCATGTTTTTGCAATGCCGATTTTCCCAGACACCTTGATTATGAAGTCTGTGTTGGGGAAACACATTTCGGTTGGAACAAAAATATCCCCAACTTGCATGAATTTGCAATGCCAATTTTCCGACGCTCCATCGATTTGAAGTCTGTGTTAGGGAAACACATTGCAGTCGGAACAAAAATACCCCCGACTTGCATGTATTTGCAATGCCAATTTCCCTACGGTCCATGTATTTGAAGTCGGTGTTAGGGAAACACATTTCTGTCGGAACAAAAATACCCACGACTTGCATGAATTTACAATGCCGATTTCCTCCAGGCACCTTAGTTTTGAAATCTTTGTTAGGGAACACATTTCGGTGAGAACGAAAACTCCCTTACTTTCATGTATTTGCAATGTCGATTTCCCCAAGGCTGCTTATTTTTGATGGCTCTGTTGGGGAAACCGTAAATCGGACCAATCGAAACGAGGCAGTTAGGGCGTTTAGATAATGCCTCACATTTTACAGTTATTCAATTGTTTATCTAATGAAAAATAACATTTTATTAATTGCAATAGACGCGTAGAAATATTCCCTATCAATTGATGCAAACATCTTTCCGATCCAGTAAGAAATGTTCGAGTTATAAGCATTCGGAATCTTTCATTTTTTCCTACATGTTCTGTGTATAGGTTTTCATTTTACCACCCATATATTCGTTAGACGTAGTCCCACGTCAAAAATCGTACTTCTTCTACGCCAGCGAATGAAGGGAGATAGCTCAAGTCACTCGTGTTATGTGACTTGTTTTCTGAATTGGCGCCCTTCCTGAAAGACGGCTTGCTTCAGATTAGCAAGCTTTACGGCAGTTCTAGATCGTTAGATTTTGAATGAAAATAATTATTTGTTGTTTTTTGAATGCTAAAAACACAGAGCCATGAACCTTTCATAACTATTATTGAAAGAATATATTCATGTTATAATTAGGCCTCCTTTATTATTATCTGAAATTATTATCATACACTATTTTCATCCATATTTTTTTCACCGTTGGCAGAAAATATATTACGCTATTACATGGAACTTTTATTTGTTGTGGAATAGTTAATTTTCATTAATCTTTTTTATTTAGAAAATGTATTTATTGTTCCCAAAATTCCATCATAATGTTCCCTTCATGCCCGCCAGCTAGGAGAAGGATTAGTTCCTTCAGTGAATGGGTTCTCTCAGTTCGCCCTGCACTCTTTTTCCCGCCTTCTCTGAGCACACAATCTAAGACAAGATGAGACAACTGGCTTCTTACTCTTCTTCGTCGTACAAAAACGAAGCCATGACATGAGGATGCCAGAATTGCGAAAAATTATAAAATTTCGGATTTTTTAAATTTCTGTTTTTATGAATCGTATCATTTGGTTGGTTAATGATTAAGGCAATCTCAAAAAGAATATAGGATAAAATGAGTCTTTTAAATACCCATATCTATAATATAATAATGATATCCATAACAACTCGTCCAAAATTATCTGGAGAATCTTTTCTCGTTGATTCGTGTAAAACAACGGCGCTCAACTCCATTGTAATTCAGAAACAACTTGGAAATCGCGACTCTTCCGCAATACATGACCGTAGTACCGAATGCTTCGCATACAGCCGATACACAAGAACATCTTGTTGGATTGATGGACTTACTATGAAAGCGGCTAGAAAAATGTTCAGCCCAGAAATTGATGGACAGTGAAGCAGCATCGACATCATATCGAATTTCAGCTGCATCTAATTTTAGTGATAATGTGGATGACATGAATATTGAATTCGACTATGAGTACACCGTCGATGAAGCGAAAACTTTCCTCGACAGAACAGAACAAAATTCGTAGCTCTTTATATCATTAAAATAAGTCAGCGGGAAAGAACAGTCAGCAGTGTAACAATTGGTAGTCAGCAAAACACAACCTTGATGGTATCAACCATCTCTTTTTTCATATTTACGTGCTAGAGCTAACAACTCTGCCATCTGCATAGTGAATGATGAGACTTTCCATTTCTTCTTAGCAATGGAAATTATATTCCGAAATATGAAATCGCATTACGGACCTAACGAATCATAATTGATAAATGAGTGTTTTGACTTTCACTTTACTCCATTGAGAAAAAAAACACATACATGAACTTATATATAATTCCTTCACATTTCCTTTAAACTAAATACCGTAATATTCATTAAATTCGACATTTCTAAATTCAATACAAATCCAACGCTATTTATTTCTATTGGCAACACTGAAAAAGTCGGCTTTGTTTATAAAATTTATCGAAATCAGCCAATCAGAAATCAGAATGACTGACAGAAATTTGGTCCGTAAAAGACCCCCTATTGTCTGATCTTATCTTAGCACACAATATAGATGCCAGATGTGAAGGCATGTTATCATTTTGATGTTATTTGATTCCGTGAAACCATATTAAACTTATTTTAAAGTATGGGAAAACATTTGTATATTTGATTTATCGAACATTATTTAGAAATAACCTTATGACGTGCGTATTTTTGATCATTATGATTAAATTTAAACACATTTGTTCGTGTCATGTAGAGATATATGAAAAAGAAACATCTGGCATCACTCGCATATGAGCTGTTTCTCTCATGAGAACATTATCTGGTCAAAAGGGAGCACACTGCCCTGGTCGGAAGCACGATAGATACAATACGGTAGCGCGACTTATGAGAAAGGCCTTTCAGCCATCTTGGATTTTGTATGTAAATAATCTGCAATATTTTGCAATGTCTTTTTTTTGCTCTTTGTGTGAGGTATTGTTTTGGTGGGAATAAGAGCATTGAAAAATTAAAAGGTAAGTCTTTTACGGTTAAACTTAGGTTTGTAATATACTCTATCTTATATGTTTCAGTTCAAAAGAATAATCGACTTTCGGTGTCGGTCGGTGATGGAGGTATTTTTCCCGCGTTTTGCAGTTAGAGACGTCGGTTAATTATTCGATTGTAAGGTTTCTGGAATTTCAAGTTTTCCTATATCTAATATTCTTTGTTTCTGTGTTCTTGGTTAACAAAAACTTAATGACTGTTTTTGATGGGGCATAAAAAGATAATATAAAAGGATTTCTAGGAACTTCCGGCGACTTGTTTTATCGTCGATATTGTTCAGCTCATATATTGTAGAAAAAACCCGAAGCTGTAACTGTAAAAATAACCATAAGCCACAGATTAATTTATAATTTACAGTTTACAATTCTTCCGCAAGTGCATTTATTGCACAAGTGTGTATATGCGTGACCATTATATTTAGTGAACAAATATACGAATGTCAAACATTTGTACTTTACTTTTGCACGTATGAATCTAACGACGAGTATATCGACGAATAATATATGAATCCATTCAATCCGGTGACAAAAGGACTGAAATCAAATAAGAATAGTCCGAAAATGATATAACGCATTATATTTAATAAATATTCCACGCCACTGACATTAATTTATACATTTCATTGAACAATATTCTAGAATAGGAAAAAAAGTCACTTGTCCAAAAAAGTTCCTCCTGTACGCGCATCGGTGTCTCAGACCGAAGGTGGTGAAAAAGTGATATACGTCCCCTTCGTACCAACTTATATGATACGGAAAACGATGATGAACAATGAATGACGAAGCTAGAGAGAATCGCAATGTCGTAGTGTTGATGTTTTCTGAGAAATGAACGAATTATTGATTTCTTGGTCTCTCAGACCTATGCGCGAGTATAGGAGTGTTAACCGTCATGGTGTTTCGTCGAAATTCTTCGGATATGCTAAATCATTTACGGTTGAACCATAAAAATGATTCCCTGGTGGTGAAGGAGACTGGTAAGAAGAATTCAGGGTCTGCAGGAGTAAAATGCGGACTTAAAGAATGTGGTCTCAGCTCCCGTTCTAAAATAGTAGTATTCAAATTCAGAGTGCCGAGGAAAATATACCATACTAGTGGTCAATGATTCTATAAATGTACCTCTTTTGAACTAGTAGCTGTAAGGACTAAGCAGAAATATTCAAACAAATCAGCTATTTCAACAACATTCAAAGAACAGGTAATTTTGAACAGAAAAAAATTTATGTAGATATAATAATAATATTGTGCATCATTCTCATGATATGCTCTTTTTTTCAATCGTCCTCAAAAAATCATGAAATGGTAAATTTATCAATATACTAAAATACCATTTCATTCAAGAACAGTTATTCTGCACCATGTTTATTTCAAAATTATATTTAATGTAACTTTTAAAATTATGACATCATATTTTTTTATTATAAATATGTCTGTTCTTTTTGATTACAAGAAATAAATATTCGCTCGGTTAATCGAATACTGAAAAACAATTATTCGAATGAATCGAATATTTAAAAATGACACCACGATTAATCGACAATTGAATAAACGAAAAATTTAGACATCTCTATTTGCAGTCAAATCTCTTTCCACAGTCCTCTGTATATTTATACCGTTTCCCCTCGCGCACTTACTTTCTCACAGTTTTCTTCATTTCAGACATTCAACGGTCACTCAATGCCTTCAAATTATCGCCTCTGAATCGGTTTTCATCAACAAAAACTTTACAGAAATGATGTAGAAAATAACATCTAAAATAATCACGAGAGAAAACTTATTTTATAATTTTTTAAACAACGTTACAAGTGTCAAACTTGCGAAGTAGGATACTATCATTAACCTTCAGGATTTCTCATAACAATTACAGTTATATTCTTGCTGGTTTCCGAGAAATTCAAGCGGGTCAAATTGCCCGGTAGACGCGTTTTAAACACATCTCCACTATATCAATTCTTGATCCAGTTCTGCAAACATTTCTGGTTTTTGTACTGTCATCAGAGCCACCTTCAATTATCAAATCGATTTATAACACATGTTTCCCTTGTGGATTTTTTTACATGACGTATTTGAAACATGAATATGCTGAAACACACCATGATGTTTCTTTTTTCTTGCGTGGCAACGTTCGAGTACATTATGCAAAGAAAAACAATTTGAACACACTTCAATGGAGTAATTTTTTCATCAGAAATGTGATTGTTATTTTTGAGATCCGACTGTTTATGGAAAAGAAGAATTTATTCCTCAATAAGAATCAAGATTCCGCTGATTAACATTTTGATAGTTCAACGGAAAAATCTTCTTGAATTAACCTATTTGGGCTACGATAGCAATTCACTCGTATCAACATTGACATATCTCTCGTCTTGTCCTTACGCATCCGAACAAATTGCCATTGGATTTATGCTGCCAATGACAGACATTCCTTCCCCCGAGTGAACACAATTCCACAGCTCCACACGAAAGACTTAGGTATTCCCCCGGTTACCATAAACTGAAAACTGGTACAAACCGAAAATTTTGCCTATGCGTCTACACCACATCCCGACACACGATTGACAAATGACAGGCAAATGTTAAATCGTAGCAGAAGTGAGCTGTAAATCTTCTCTCTCTCTCGGATGAACCGTTTCCCGGATTACCCTTTTGCGGCCGGAATATATATCTCCATTTGGGCCAACTAAAGCAATAAATACTCGAATTCACGTTCGAATATGCGGCAATTTATGCTCCGCAGGATAAAGTTTGACCTGTCCGACCGCTTCCGTTGGGCATCAACAAATGTTGCCCGATGCTTACCGAGACGAAGAACTGCGTAAGACATGTCGGAATGGGTACTGCAAACGAGTTTACGAGTCTGCGGCGAGATAAAAGTTCGCTTCACTAATAATTATAATGGAAATTGAGGGCTACCCGAATTTGTCATTTAACCAATGTTACAAACTAAAGCTGTGCATAGAATACCATCATTCAATTTGTTCTCTCTTTTTTCCCACGTAATTTCCAGATGTCCCGTTCGAACTTCCAGCGATCACAGAGTCGGGTCTGGTATGGAAACAGCGCATCGGATGGTCCCTTCTACGGGGGCGCCTTTGGCGTCAGCAACGGGTACTTCTTCCACCAAAATCAGCTAGGAAGCCGACAACCAGCGTCTCTGAGACCATCTCTGCCAAGCAGCTTCCCGGATTTGGAAGAAGAGGAAGAGCTGATTCTGCAACGAACGCCGAACAAGGATACGAGCAATAGTCTGGCGAATAGTAGCAGCAGGAGTACTAGAAGTGGTAGAAGTAACACGGTTTGGGGTGTTGATGCCGCGAATCGTCAAGGTAGCCCCGCTAGTCACAAAAGTCAGGTAAGTTTCACTTTTCGATTGTTTGAACATCCAAGTCAGCGTTGTCTGCACATAGTCACATAGAATTCATAAAAAAAATTTACCTTCAATTTAATTATATAGGACTCAGGATTTTCTGACACCGAATTGTCGCCGCAGATGCCATCAATTGGCAGCTGCAACAGCTCTAGCAGCCGAAATTGTAACGAAAACCAGTCCTCTCCGGACAAACTAACACCAAAGCGAACCATCAACGAACAGTTGTTCCAACGATCGCCTTCGATCAGCAGCGAAGTTTCCACCCCACCAACTGTCATCCGGAGACCAGTGACGCAATCAGCGACCCTCGATGATCTTGCAGCCCGTCGAATATCGTACAGTGAACCAAACTCACCCACCCACTCCACTTCCGGTTCTAGCGGAGATTTGATCTCTAAGATCGATAACATCAACTTCAACAACACATCACCCATCGAGTCTAGTCATTTGGTTACCAATGCCGGCGACGATTACGATTCATCGGGCCCATCTTCCCTGCCAATCAGCTGTTACTGTCCTACGACGCGAAACAGCGGAAGTTCCCTGAGACGAGGGCGCGTTATCACCAAATGCAGTCGGGTGAAGAGGAACCTCAGCCAGCAGCTGCAAGATTCCGACGAGGAGATGATCGCACTGGATAGCAGTGAACTATCAAACATCCTCAACCAAACACTAAGTCAAGATACGACTGTGTCGTCTCTGAAAACACCAAAGAGCATTCTGAAGACTTCTGTGAGTTACAACAATGAAACCGTAGTGTTGGGCGGTGTTTCTCCTGAAGCTAACAAAACCTTTACACGCTGTGACCAAGATGAGACACCCATGCGCAATAAGGAACTTCCCACTTATGCGGAGTTGTACCCAAATGGGACTTCAACGCCGATTATGTACCCGCCGAAGTTCTACCGATCACTTCCACCGACGCCAATCCGCACCCAGCGAAGCGCTGTCAAACCACGGCCCACCAAACTGATCGACAACTTCTACGAGGAAGCCGATCAGGTTCAAGCAAACCGACAGTTTAGCGGAAGTGACCTTAATTTTACCACCTACGAAAACCCACTCCTTAACGGACACACCCCTGCCGTTCAGTCCTGGCTCGATGGTATGCGGTTTTCCTACCAAAGCGAAGTCATGTCCATCCTGCAAACCAAATCGATCAGCATGGAAGCCAAACGTAATGTGAAGATGACATCGTCCACCGCCGTCAAGCTTATTAGGCACCTGCAGACCAAGGTAACGAACCTGCAGAGCGAATTCGAGCGAATCGAGAAGGTTTTTGCTTCGATCAAACGCTACCAACAGCAGCAGGACGAGGACGATGATGAGGACGAGAAGGAAATCTACCAGAAGGCTGCTCCGCTGGTCCAGGGTCTGGCTTCGAACATCTACGCGTTCGTGGAGAAGCAGAAGTCCATCGATTACTTCGGGAAGGAATCCGCCGAACAGGCGGATCTTAAGAAGTTCAAGGAAAACTGTCAGTCACTGGTGGATATGACGACGGATTTGCGCATTGCTGCGGCAAATGGAGAGGACTTTGACTACCGATCGGTTGAGGAAGAAGTTCAGATAATCAAACGGTACTTCCTGATTACCACCCGAGTGATTTTCAAAAATCTCGTTAAAGTGATCATTGACACAATCGAGGACTCAAAATGTGACTTGATTCTACGGTCGAACCTAAGCTACGTGGCAAAATTATCCAATCTGGATTACCAAGGGTTGGCATCGCTGAACGATGCGTTCATCTCGAATGGGACGGTCCGGACGCTACTGATCGTGTGCATAGAGTGCAAGTTCTCCTCGGTGAGGGCACTTGCGCTGCGAGCTCTCGCCACGGTGTGCTCCACGACGGAAACGATTCGACAGCTGGAGAAGGCGGATGGGATCGAGATTCTGCGGGATATATTGACCGATCAGCGGTCCAACGAGCGGACCGATCCGGAGTTCCGGGAAGCCGTGTCCGTTTTGACGCAAATTACCGCTCCCTGGCACGGCGAGGATCACCGCATCGATGGCCTGAAGCAGCATGTGCACGCGATCGTAGAAGCAGTGACTGGTGAGTATTGTTTTCTGAAACAGCCCTAAGATTGTACCACCTGTGGCGTTTCGAAAAAGGGCCTGGTTGGGTAAGGAAGTAAAAAGTGGCCCCAAACCAAATCACCAGCTTTATGGAAAATGTTGTATAGGGTACCAAATAAGAAATTTTGGCAATTTTTTCGAACTCCTATGTGGTTCACCATAGATCTACGGTGAAGAACGACGCCATTCTCAATAGCTTCGAGGCAAAATTTGATTAAAAAAACCGAAGGTGCATCTTACTATGGTGTATCGAGGAAAATTATCACAAAATTGTTTGAGCAAAAATTAAAGTACCAAAAAAAACGTGAAATTTTGATTTTTTTTTTCTTGTTTGGTATTTAGAGATTCAGTACTATCCCAATTCGTTTTTAACTATGTTCCTACACCTCTACTAGGTACGTGAGATTTTTCAGGAATTTAGGTTTGATGCTCCCGTATCCGAGAGGTTAGCGTCTCACATTATCATACCGGGTGTTCGGGTTCGATTCCCGTTCTGACTGGAGGATTTTTTCGTCAAAGAAATTTCCTTCGACTTGCACTGTGGTCGCTCGCCCCTCGGAATACATTCAAGGTTATTTGGCTTAAGAAATCTCAACTAAGTTTTTATAAATGACGCTAGTTAATGCATACGTTGAGACGACAGAAGTTCCACGAGGGACGTTAACGCCATCCAAGAAGAAGAGGTTAGTTGCGCGGAACAAAAATAAATTATGTTTCTAAATTTTGATTTTTTTTTCTTAAATGTTAAGACTGGTCTGATTTATGTTTAATTGTGTTCGTATGTGTTTTTTTTGTAAGGGCCATTCAAGAAGATATATTTTTTAATATTTGTGATTTTTTTTTAGAAAATTTCTGTCATTGCGTGGTGCAATACATTATGAATAAATATTTTTTATATTTTTTTATTTTCCTCAAACCCATGATTTTATTACATTCGTGCATTCGTAAAAAGTGCCCCAAACCCAATCACCAGTGCTATGGAAAATATTTTATAGGGTTCCAAATTATAATATAAGGTAGTTTTTATTATTCCCTATATGGTTTATTAGTTATGGGAAAACCTATTTTTCAATTTTTTGCATACCATTCTCAATAGCTTCGAGACGAAAATTTGAAAAAATGCTGGAAATTCACGGACGAATTTAATGCCATCTCGTCTTAGGAGTTGGCAGCACCATCTCAGATAGTAGTGCAACGTTGTGGATGTAAAAACATTGGTCATTTAAGCAACTTTGCATACTTGAAATAATCAGAATTGAGCTTCTATTTGAAAGGGACATAGTTTTTATCATCGCAAAAAAAAATACTCAAAAACTATAATACCTACAAAATTTTGGTCAAAAAATTAAATGTAGGAAAATGTTTAAATTTTCAAAAAGATACCAAAAAACTCTCTAAAAAAATTGCACCGAAAAAAAATTCTAAATATTCAAATTCATTTTTCTCAAAAACGCATTTTGTAAAAAAATAAAAAATTATAATAATGTGAATAGCCCTTACAATCTCCAACAAGGAATCTATACATTGGAAGATGGGCACTTTTACAGAGAAAAAGTTTTTCTAACGACAATCTTTTCATGTTTTCATTGAAAAAACTATAACTAATTAGAAAAATTATAACTAATTAGAATTATAATTTTGTTCAAAGTCAAAATAGTGATACAGTGTTTCCGACAAAGTTTTAGATCTCATTAAAATATGAACTTTTGTTGAAGACGTCAACTTTTATATATCTTTTATATTTTCCTTTTATATTTTCAGGAATATATTGCAGGAAGACTCCTGAAAAACTCCTCGCAATAGTTTTGTGTGTAAATTCTCTCGTTTAACGTGTTGTTGACGTGGTGCTAAAATTAAAAAAGTTTGCAAAATATGTCAATCGCAGTAATTTACACATTAAAATGTTACGAATTAAACATTAACAGAAAATTTCCAAAGGAAACATGAAAAAGTTGTTAAGAAGACTTTTTCCCTGTGGCAGTGCCCTTCTTCCAATGTATTATATCATTTTTGTTCAGAATTTGTAAAAACGTGATTTTGTGAAAAAATAACTTAAATTATGATTAGTTGTATTGAAAAAACAAAAGCATGAGAATGTTGTTGTTGGAAAAACTTTTTCCCTGTGAAAGTGCCCATCTTCGTATGTATGGACTTGTTCGAAATGTTACAGACTTTTCAAATAGTTTTTTTTTTTATTTGAATAATTGTGTCTTTGAGAAAAAAATAATTGTAGCTTTTCAATTTTTTTTTCAGTGTTATTTTTTGCGTAAAAAAGTTTTGGTATTTTTTATGAACATTGAAACGATTTTCTACATTTTATTCTTTATCCAAAATTTTGGTGTTATTATAATGTTTGAGTTATAAATTTTTGTAAAAAATTACAAAACACAATTTTGGCGCTTTTCAAAAAGCAGTCTAATTGTTTTTTTCGGATATTTAAAGAGTGCAACATTGCTTAAACGACCAATGTCTTTACACCCACAATTTTCCACTGTAACCTGAGATATTGCTGCCAATAGTCGAGTTAGCATGAACCAGTGGTGTATCGACAAATATTGTCAAAAAAAAAACAAACAAAATTGCATCAAAAATTAAAGTACCAACAACATTTTGAAACTTTGTTTTTTTTTGCGTTTAGGTAATTCATATTAAAATTTCATATTTAAATGAGCTTCTACGACTTTTATGTATACGTGTGATTTTTTTCAAAATTTTGGAAGTATTGCGCGATACATTTCCATTCTTTATTATTTTGTAAATGTTGAGACCCAGTGCTAATCTATTTTTTTTTCAAATCTGTTCCTGTGTGTTTTTTGACATTTGTGATTTTTTTTTTCAGAAAATATCGAGTATTGCGGGGCTCGAAAATATTTTTCCATTTTTCACCATCCGCATTTTTTTTTATTTTCCTAAAATCTATGATTTCATTGTGTTTTTGTATTCGTAAAAATTGCCCCTAAACCCTATCACCAGTGTTATAGAAAATATTGTATAAGCTACCAAATTGGAAAATTAGGTTATTTTTCTCAAATCCTATATTGCTCACTATAAGAGCTATACTGAAAATCGTATTTTTTTCTAATGCCATTCTCTATAGCTTGGAAACGAAAATATAAGAAAAGTACTCAATGTGGATCATGATAAAAAATAAAACTTGTAAGCTAGATAAATACCAACAAATACTAAATTGGATAATTCTACAAATAAATCATAACTCAATCCTAGAAACAATATGAAAAAAGTCATAAATATAAAAAAAAAACATGTACGAATACATTTCAAAGCAGTAATTGGTCTCAACAATTGAAAAAAAAATCCTAAAAAATTGTACCGCTAATGCTTTAAAATTCAGAAAAAACATCATAGATGTAAATGTAATGTAAATGAGTGTAAAAGAATGTAAATTAAAAAACACAAAAATCAAAAATATAAAAATTGAGAAAAAAATGCACAATAATGAAATTGCAACACAATTTGAATTTTCGATAGATTTTTTTTATGATTTGTCGCAGTACATTATAGTAGATGAACTTTGAGTATTTTTCCAAATTTTCATTTCCAAGCCCTTTGAGAATGGCGTGAAAAAAGGAAAACTATGTTTTTCACCATAAGTCTTATGTTGAATCATATAAGAATTCAGAACAATTACAAAATTCTCTAATTTGGTGAACTTTTTGTGTATATACGAATACAATAAAAACAAATATCTTAGGAAAACAAAAAAAAAATAATTAGAAAATAGAAAAATAGAAATTAAAAAAATATATTCATTATTAATTAACATCATAACTCATTAAATATATTCGTAAAGCGCAACATTCGATTTTTTTAGAAAAAAATATAACGCGTATGAGAATACACATATGTACGAACACATCTTATATTTAAAACAAAGATTTCCCCACTTGTTCTACCAATTTGTTTTGTACAATTGTTGTTAATTCCTTCATTTGGAATTAACTTTGACCACATTGAAATTTATCTTTCGGTATTTTGAAAATAATTGTGGTGGAATATGCATATCTTATATGAATAAAAATAATTTGATGTCCGTATGATACAATTCAACTCGAGAACGGGTCAGCAGATTTAAAAAAATATCCTCATTTTTATGCGTTTCGGTCTGTGGTTTGGTTTGTATGCATAAGAAGCTATTAAAATAAATAGGGAAGTTGCTAAAACATATAAAATTAAAATCATATTTATTGAGGAATTTTACTCGAGAACGGGTCAACGGATTTGAAAAATTTACTAATTTTTTACTATCATCAATCTACTGATCCTAATTGCTTTTTGTTCTGAAGTTTGATGTTCCCTTCAATGTTGGGGACGTAAATTTGCCGTTCATGATTTCATGACAATGCCGTCAGCTAGCGGAACTTCTATGAATACAATTTGATGAATTAAATCAAATGGGCGGGACAAAGTTCGCCGGGTCAGCCAGTCTTATATTCAAAACAAAGATTCTCCCCCGCACGTTATACTCATCATCACAAGAGAACGGCTGATCAGATTTGTGTCGTCTATATATCGTTGTATTTGTCTCCACTAGGATTGGGTGAAGAAAAAGATCGGTTTTTACGGATCGATTTTCTACATGGCGTAGGGATTGATTCACTGATGAAATTGGTACCAAAGAACCGATCTCTACTGAATCGATCTTAAAAAAATCGGCTACTTTTCTATCAATTTATTACTTGTTCTATATAAGTATTTAACATTTCTTTTTAAACATTAAAAGCATTTTATTTTGATTCTCAGCATGAAGATCACAAAAAAAAAATTAAAACCCACCAACATTTTATTTTTCAGGGCATTTTCCTTGAACCGTTATGCAATTATTTGAATAAATAAATTATTTGAAAATTATTATTAGAAATTCTACAAACTGATATTCATTCACAACTCCGCTGCCAACAATCCCATAATCCAGGATTCTGTTGACATTTTGGTAGTTCCAGTTCTAGAAGAGAAGGCATCCGTTGGACCTGATGTCACCATAAATATAACACGCTTGTTTTGCAAAGACCAATCCTACCGAACTGCTTCTCCTAAATTTGCGACCACTAATTTGACATCATTGGGTAATGTTTATGAAATATGTCAGGTGCAGTGTTGCCACATTTGAATCTGTACAAGAGGAGTTAGAAATCTTTCTACTCTGTACTTTTTCGCCCGAAAATCTGTACCAAAAATTGGTAGCATCGAAGGTATTCATTGGAAAAAATTAGCATAAAAAATACTCATTAACATTCGCAAGTCCTCCGTGTGTTTTATAATGCTTATACATAGTTTTTTCTTGAATCTATATTGCGTACTATTATGAATTAATTTTTTTCAAAAATCGCTCCTAGCGATACTGCAGCGTAAAAGTCGTCATGTACCTTAATTTGCTTTGCTCGAATGTAAGAAATTTCACACGCGAAAATAATCTATACCAATCAGTACTTTTTGACGAAAATCTGTACTCTGTACCGTACAGAATCTGTACCAAAAATAACGAAAAAATATGTACCTTTCCAGATCAATCTGTACGTGTGGCAACACTGGTCAGGTGGTTTTTGATGGGATTAAAATCAATGTTCACTGAAATACAAAATTAAAAAAAAAATCTGCGATCAAAAAGATCGGAAAGGTCGGAAAGAAAAGATCAATTTTCGCAATTTTTCTGAGTACAAGGAATCGTTCCAAAAAAATGGATATCGGAGAGGAAAAGATCAATCTTTTAAATATCGATCCAAGATCGCCCAATTCTAGTCTCCACCCAAATTAGATTGATAGAATACTTTGGAAAATATTGAAGACAAATAGAAAATTTCGGTAAAAAAAATGATACCACATATGGAAATCGGGAAAATCGAAAAATTCTACTACGTATATGTTCAGTGGGTGCGAAAAAATCAGTTGCACATATGTTTTGCAATGAAAAGTAAAAGATACACATCTATATAAATGAAAATGAATCGCAAAATGTGGTCGCTAACCGCCAAAACGAATCGTCCGATTTGAGTCGTCTTTACTTTGCTGTGTTCATCTCTGGGCGTATATCAATGTAACGGTGAGAAACACTAGAACATTTTTGATAAATTTCGCAAGAAAATGGAAAAAATCCGGAAAATATGCTTTCCAGCTTGCTCATCCGATAGAGTGAATTGCTTCACACCACCGTAAATGTCGAAAATGTACTAATGATTGATTGTTTGTTATTTTCTATTATATTAGGCTGTCAAAAAAGTCCTGCGGTATTTCCGCGAGGTGTCGTTGTAAGCGCGTAGTTCTAGTTGTATTCATTGTATCGAGTCATACTATACATAGCTTGTTGGAAAGACATTTTTGCGCGCTATAATATAGTCCTTGACAGTGTTTTGTTTGGTTAAGTCGTTCGTGAGTTATAGTGTCGCAAATATAGAGCAAAATAAAGAGAAAATCCGACATATTTTACAGTACTACTATGACAAAGGCAAAAATGCATCTCAAGCTGCCAATAAAATTTGTGCAGTTTATGGACCCGATACAGTTTCCATTTCCACCGCACAACGATGGTTTCAACGTTTTCGTTCTGGTGTAGAGGTCGTCGAAGATGCGCCACGCTCCGGAAGGCCTGTCGTCGAAAATTTCGACAAAATCGCTGAATAAGCCGAGAAAGACCGGCATAGTAGCAGCCGTAGCATCGGCCAAGAGCTGGGGATAAGTCATCAAACCGTTATTAACCATTTGAAGAAGCTTGGATGCACAAAGAAGCTCGATGTATGGGTGCCACACACGTTGACGCAAAAAACATCTTTGACCGTATCGACGCATGTGAATCGCTGCTGAATCGCAACAAAATCGACCCGTTTCTGAAGCGGATGGTGACTGGCGATGAAAAGTGGGTCACTTACGACAACGTGAAGCGCAAACGGTCGTGGTCGAAGCCCGCTGAAGCGGCTCAGACGGTGGCCAAGCCCTCATTAACGACCAGGAAGGTTCTGCTGTGTGTTTGGTGGGATTGTCAAGGAATAATCTATTATGAGCTGCTTCCCTATGGCCAAACGCTCAATTCGGACCTGTACTGCCAACAACTGGACCGCTTGAAGGTAGCACTCATGAAGAAGAGGCCATCTTTGATAAATAGAGGCCGCATTGTCTTCCATCAGGACAACGCCAGGCCACACACTTCTTTGGTGACGCGCCAGAAGTTCCGGGAGCTCGAATGGGAGGTTCTTTTGCATCCGCCGTATAGTCCGGACCTTGCACCAAGTGACTACCACCTGTTTTTGTCCATGGCGAACGAGCTAGGTAGTCAGAAGTTAGCCACAAAAGAGGCCTGTGAAAATTGGCTATCCGAGTTTTTTGCCAATAAGGAAGCGAGCTTCTATAACAGGGGTATTATGAAGTTGGCATCTCGTTGGGAACAAGTCATCGAACAAAACGGCGCATATTTGACTTAAAACAGATGATTGTAATTAATTTTATGAACAAATGAAAATTTAAAAAAAAATACCGCAGGACTTTTTTGACAGCCTAACATAAACTTTAGACTACGAATGCCAATTAAAAGATCAATCAATTAATTGTTCTAGAATAAAAGGTGTAAACTGCAAAAATTCGCTTAGTGAGAAAACATGAATGCTAAAAAGTATGTATGTTGAAAAATCGGTTTTGGGTAAGCTGAACTTTGAGCTGGTCGACTAATTTAAATATAAATTAGACCAGTACTAGGTCTCAAAATTAAAGAAAAAATCAAAATTTGGAAAAAATATTTGGTACCCTAAACGATATTTTCCATAAAGCTGATGGTTTGGTTTACGGGCACTTTTCACTTTTCATTTATTCAGTCAGGACCTTTATCGCATTAAAATGGTGTTACTGAAAACAAAACAGCTTAATGAAACGCCAAAGCAATTCATCTCGGATCCATTGCAGAAGAGATGCTCTTTTTAATACGCATAACTGTGGATAAAAATTTTTCCTCCTTTACTTCCCCTTTTCGGTGTCACGAAGACAAAGGCTACTCAACGCGGCACAAGACTATAATTACTTATGAAGCTTATCCCAATGCACCGAAAAAAAAGGAATATCCTTCCCTTTATCCGCAAAACGATTCAATTACCCATTCCTCACGAGACAAAGAGAGTAGCTCGCTAGTCGTCGTCTCGATCCAACCAAAGTGGTTGTGTGGTTTTGCCACCTTCAAAGGATATAATTTTTAATTTCCCTCACCCGGGACACGGCACGGGGAGGAGAGTCGATCTTACACTTAAGGCCCATTTATACGTTGCTAGTAGCTGACTTCACAATGAGCAGCTACTGACCCGGTGAACTCGCTTGACAAATGGTTGACTCGCCTTGTCCGTTCACACAATGTGAGCTGCTGACAAGAAACCAGATACCACGACACGGGTTTACCAGAGATGCCAGGCGATTTTTCAAATGTCCATCAAATAGTCAGAAACAGCAATCAGGTCCGAATTTGTCAGATGATTGATCCGAAATCGGCTTCTTTATTGGCAGTTTTCATCTTAGGTTTTCAGTTGAATTTATCATTACACAATTTTATAGCGAAACACACGCTGGCCGTGTTTAAAAATACTTTGTGCTGAATTTATTTTATACTGAAGGTACTATCCGAAAAAAGCAGAAAGAAAAAAGGATTCGGGCCAGAAATTGGATGCAAAGAAAAGAAGCAACAAATACAATATTGAAGTAACTCTACAATGATGATCTCCGAGAGTACAGAGCAGTGTTGAGAATAACACCTGAAAAAGTGAGAAAACTGTTGGATTTAATTGCTCCACAAATATAACGCCAAGATACACTCATGAAGGATGCTAAACCTACAAGAGTGAAACTAGAAATGATGTGCCTTTCTTCTGGAATATCGTTCAGATTATTGTCGAAATTTTTTAAAATCTCGAAAGCATCCATAGCTAAAATAATTCCGAAAGTATGTGGTGCTCCAAATGGCAGTCTAAAAGATTTTTCAAAATTTGATTTATTTCGCCTTGACAGCAGCTTCGTGTACCAATTTGTGAAATAAAAATGTTAGTAGATTTGCAGGAGCAATTAATACGCCTCAAAAACTAAAATAATGAATGAAAATCTACTTTTTCTAAATCGAATATGTATTCTGTTTCTTAGAACAATACTTTTTTGCAAGTTTTGAGTGAATTTTGAATTAAAATCGTGCCCGATAATGATTTTATATTTAGATCCCCAAGAAAACTATTTTTAAAAAACGTGCCCCGTCAGCGTGCAAAACTAAATAATAACGATTCCGTTTAGAAACTATGAGGGTTTAATTTGTTCTTCCAATAATTTTCAAGTCTATAAATATCTTCGCATATTTTCAAATATCTTAAAAATAGAGAAATGTAAAGACAATGTCAAGATTTGGCATCCCTGATTCGAGCGCTAAAATCTGTTTTTGACGTTTTGAGGGATGCGAGTGCGAGTAAATTCAAAAAACTTTGAAGTAGCTCGCACACCGAATCACACATGACACTAGCTGGCATGATGTGTTCACACGGTGTGAGTAGCTGCACTGCAGTAACTGACTAGACCGACTCGTATGTTTACTCGCACCGTCTGAACCCGGCTTTACTCAAGAAAAACCATTTTCTTCCACAGAGATTGTCGATAAAACGACCTGCTGCCAGACGCTGCTGCTGTGCTCCGCCTGTCTCAACAATCTGACCAGGATGGAAGCCACCGCCGTCTACTCGCTGATGTCCCACGAGACGGCCGGCAAGCTGAAGGCCGCTGCCGAGAGACGAGGTCCGGGCGCATCGGTGTTTCTTTTCGTAAGTATTGTAAAAATCCAATTGGTTCCCATAGTGGAGCGGAGTGAACTCTCGCTCGGCTCCAGCCAAGTGCACGCGAGAAAAAAAGTGAACCTATCAAAAGAGATACTGTTATCTTCGTTTCCAATTTCCCATATCCAACCCGACCCGCGGTCCCCGGTATCAGTCACAGCCCTAATCTATTCACATTAGATCTGGTGGAACAGGAGCGAAAGGGAGCTTTCATTCACGCCTAGATTTATACTATTGATGACAGCGCAGATGTCGAGGGGGCACGGGATGGGAATAAATTGATTGTCCCATAAAATTGTCCATCGTCATTCGGGGAATCTATTCCATTAGTTTCCTTTCGTTTTTTTTTGTTGGTCTGGTGCTCGATCCGCTTCCGATCTGGAACCGGAGAATGCACATACCGATGTGTTTCCCTCATGCGACAGTTGCGGACATGGGAGAACAAGATGGAATGAAATGCTGCATCGTTTTTCACCCAACCCGGGATGTATACGAACCCGTGGAGGAAGTTCATTGTCATTGTGGGTAATGGCTGCCGGAGAAGAATTACGGCCAGAGGGTGCAGAAAAAAAGATGCCGTTTGTGGATCGTTATGTTTAATTTGGGCAGTTTTTCTTCCACCGTGCTGCTTGCTATTGGTATTTAATCACTGTTTAATTAGATTAATGTACGACGGTTCGGTGGTTTGATCTTTGATCACTTTTGCGATTTTAAACCAGAGTTAGGTCTAAGCACTACTTATCGTTTGTGGGCAATTATTTAGGTTAAGTCCTTGTATTAGTATTGCTATATAGGCAGCAAAATTGTTTGAGTTCGGAAAAAAGAAATTAAAAAAATATTTCTCTTTAAATATGCTCTATTTCAGCACACCTTTGTCACATCAGGTATTGGAATGTTTCAAAACATATAAATAAGTTTTAAAGTAGAGGAGATGTGTCTAAAACGCGCCGGTCGGGCAATTTGACCCGCCTGATTTTCTCGTAAACCAGCAAGAATATAAATGCAATGGATATAGGCAATTGTGCTAGTCAATGATAGAATCCTACCATGTAAGTTTTACATTTGTAACATGTTTTAAAAAAATAAAAAAAATAATTTTCTTTGAAAGCGATTTTCGATGTAATTTTCTACATCATTTCTATAAGGTTTTTGTTGCTTGAAACCGATTCAGAGGCGATAACTGTGGGTCATATTTGTTGAGTCGAGTTCCCAGTGAATATTTCAGATGAAGAAAGTGGTAAGAAAGGATACATTTCCTTCTCAATTTGACATTTTCTGCATCAGCTTACCATCGGGCAGTATGGCATACCCTTGATCGGGTCAATTTGCTCGCTTTCGGCCGTAAACATTCTCACGAGAGAAATAGCTTGTATGTGAGGGATGCCAGATGATTTTTTCAAATATCTCTGCATGGCACGAATAAATGTCTTCAAATGTAATCATAATGAACAAAAATGAGCAAACCATCACGATATTTCGAACATGATGTTCGATAAATCACACAAACAATTGTTTTTCCATACTTGGAAATGACCCCAGTATGTTTTCACAAACATTAATTGTCTTCACAAAATCAAATGTCTTCAAAACGAAAACAGGTCTTCACATCTGGCAACTATATTATGTGCTCAGAGAATGCAGGAAAACAAGAGCGCGGACTGGAGAATTAACGCACGAATACTGGGAGAACACGCTCACCGGAGGAACGGTTTCTTCTCTTCGCTGGTGGGCATGAAGTGAATAGAAGATTGATGGAATCTCTCATTCATATAAGCTGTTTCTCTGAGCTTTATAGTCTCTGAGAGAATCAACTCATGGGCATATTATACTTCTGCTGGGCAATTTAGCACCGTATGATTGGAAATTTAGAATTAGAGCGCCTTACAAAATAAAATTCGTAACACTTTTGTTATTCAGTATCTAAACTACAGAACAATAGCAGATGACTGAGGGTTAACTAATCTAAGTACTGACGTAGTTGTTACCTAAAATTTTAAGAGCACGGTCAAGATAAATCCAATCTCGCTTAGGGGGTGCGTATTACCCACTTCTCCTATATATTTTTACGGAATCACATGTTTCAAAGGATTATATAATACGACATCTATTGGTGTCAATGCGCCCCTCATTCGAGCTAACTTTTAATCGATCACCAGATGATTATTTCGCACGTATTCAGACCTTTTCCAGATTATAACATTTACAAATATTGTAATCATCATTCTTGCACACCTTTTGTATCAGATTTACATAGCTAAACCATTAAAATAACGCATTTTGATGAACTCAATTCTGATCATGAGTTGCTATGAAAGCCTAAATTATGAATGGATCAATATGATGACAGTAAACTCAAGCAATGATAAATGCAACATCTACCTGAGAATTCGAATGTTTTCATTCAAAAATGGTAATTTCTAAAGCCGGACAAACCATGATCATTTTTTAGACAAACCATGATTATAATTCCTTTTTAAGAAAAATTGATTAAAAAACATAAAAATTTGAATAATTTCAACGCCTTATGGTAGTATTAGAAAACAGAGACTTGGGGCTTTTCAACAAACCCGAACTCGTATCGATTATATGTGATTTTCATGACGAAAAATCGATTTGCATTTACTAGTTGCATAAAAACACCCCAAATCGGACAAACCAAGATCATTTACGCAAAATCGTTATTGCGATATATGTTATTATATTGATATCATTATACGGGGAATATATATGCTTAAACTACAAACAGTGGAGGAAACAAAACAAACCGAATAAAATATGTATGTTTTCTCGATTCTATTCGCTGTTCGGATTTCGCCCACAATGGGAGAAACGGCTTCTTACTTAGTTCTTTATTTTGATATGTCTTCACACAATTGAATATCTTCGTAGTGAATAAAATGAAAATAAAATAAAATCAAAATGAAGGCATGTATCTACATTCGGCAACCCTCCTCCCGCATGCACGCAGTTATAAATTGTGTCACCCGGGTCCACATATCGCTTCAATTCCTGTTTTTCGAAGAATATTATAGTTCAACTTATTGTTGTTCAAGATAGCAAACGGCTTTTACTATAAAAATTCCAAATAGTACATTTTTCATCATTAGAAAAAAATTGAAAAATCGAACTTTTTTGTTTGATATAGTAGGTACAAATATGAAATAAGCTTGGCCTATTCCTAAAGTCTCCATTTAAATTTTGTCATGCATACAAAAACGTAGTAAGAAACATATACCGTTCCGCATAATGAGGATTGGTTTATTTGGGGTGGCACATTTTTCCAGGGTCAAAGCCACAAAAGGAACCTCTTCAAGAGCAGAATGTGATGAGGTATATCAGCTTTAGTAAACAAAACAGTGTATGTCGTTATTCACCTATGACCACTAGAGTGCCAATGAAAATGGCCATCTCGAATTTTCAACGTGAACTTGATTAAAAATGTTGATTCCCACGAAAAACTACCCTATGCAAAATATCAGCTCAATCGGACTTCATTTACTAGTGTCGCATAGCGGTCAAAGTTTGAGTTTTTTGAAAACCGAAAAATCACCCAAGGGGGAAGTAAAGGAAATCGGGGTTTTCGAAAAAAAAATTTGATGCCAAACGTCGAGATCTACTGACATTTCGAAACATTTTTCGACATTGTCAAAAATCGACGCTCGTAACGCTTCATTATGATCAAGATCAAATGCAATCCTTGTTGAAGGAAGTTTTGCAACTGGCCCGCGAACCCAAATAAATTAATAACTTTTTATAATTTATTGAATAACTTGGTATTCCTCAAATAATTTTTCAGCGCACAACCTGCTTCACCATAGCGTCAGTTCAATGCATTGATGCAATGTCAAAGGCACCAACGAAGCCCTTATGATGACGGAAAACAAACAATGTTAATTGCTTCGAAAAAATGCTGAATATTTGCTTCAGCAGAGATTCATTACTAATGCCCTAGCGCAAATGTTTCCCTCCCGCTATCTCCACTCCTTGTTTATATTTATCATTACGGTTACACAATTTGCAACACCAAACAGGTTATGAAGAATGAACGTACGCACACAAATATCCATATATCGATGGCTTGAAGCAATTAAATATGCACACACTTATCTCCCTTTTGCGCTCTTTTCAACAGAAGTCCTTTTTGTTAATATTGCCGGTCTAGATCAGCTTAGCTGTCATCCTTTGTGGAGAGAGTTTTGCTACCGACATGCGAAACTAAATCACAGACGAAATTCCAGAACATTTATTTTCTTGGTGAGCTGACGATAGCCTAGCTTGATGATTTCCCACACAATTGTGTAGCTCAGAACCCTAATGCAATGGCGTCAGTTTGATGCAATGATTGCAATACTAGAGTGAGTAATTTGGTCGCGTCCACTGCTCAATCTGAAACGAAGACATGTGAAACTTTAAACTTCTTCAGTTCATTCGTCTCCAACCTTCAAAAAGGCTCTTGGTAAATTTTACTTTTTCCTCGTATTACTCCTCCACCCTCATTGCCTTAGGAAAGGCACTCGAATCCTCGCCGTCCAGCGCGACCAGCAACGGTGTTGTTCAGTCGATTTCCTCGCGAAGAATGAAAGTTTGCCTTCTTCTTCTTTCTTTGTTTTTAAGAGGCTTTAAACTTTGCAGTTCATTCGCCTCTATGAAAGTTTGCCTCAGCGCGATCCACTGTTTATACTCTAGGCAAATATTCTTCTTCTTTTTTTCTTTGTTCACGGAGACTTTATATCTAACGACGGCGAGGGATCGAGTGCCTTTCTCAAGGCAAGAGGGTGGAGGTGTAGTGCTAGAGTAGAGTAAAATTTTCCAAGGGCTTTTCTCAAGACTAGAGACGAATGAACTGAAAATGTTTGAAGTCTCTATAATACAAAATCTTCCTTTCTTCGTTGCTCGTCGATAAGTTACTCGTTATTGACGGCACGGGTAGAAAACCTTACAAATCAGCATAACAAATGTATGGGAAAATGGAAACGCTTATAGTTTTCATGAATTTTAACCATTTACACACCAGGGGATTGTAACATATAGCATATCAAACAAATCTTGGGGAATTTCCGATTCGTTTGGTATGTAAATCGTCAAAATTCAGTCGCGGCAAAAATAGTTATTAACGTTAACTTTATTTCATAAAAACGTGACCTGTTTCTGATTTGGCACCCTTAATGAAAGACCTAGTTCTACATCAAAACATATAAATAAATGTCAATGCTTTGCATGATGTACGAATCATAATCAGACAAAATTAGATTGTGCGAAACAATACATGAGTTGGAAGAATGAATGGGACGAAAGTATTTTGACGTAGAACTAC
Organism: Toxorhynchites rutilus septentrionalis; assembly: GCF_029784135.1. Taxonomy (NCBI): domain Eukaryota; kingdom Metazoa; phylum Arthropoda; class Insecta; order Diptera; family Culicidae; genus Toxorhynchites; species Toxorhynchites rutilus. The sequence continues at coordinate 112,190,371 of NC_073746.1, forward strand.
GTCTTTCAGGAAGGGTACCAAATCAGAAAACAGGTCACGTTTTTATGAAATAAAGTTAACGTTAATAACTATTTTCACTGTGAACGAATTCACATGATTTGCATACCAATCGAATCGGAAATTCTCTAAGATTTGTTTGATATGATATACATCACAATTCGCTAATCTCTAAAAAGTTTAAATTCATGAAAATTGGAAGAACTTCCTTTTTTCCATACATTTGTTCTGCCGATTTGTGTGCTAACCCTACCTGTATTTCGAATGCTTATAACTCGAACATTTCTTAACAGATCGGAAAGATGCCTGCATCAATTGATAGGAAATATTTCTACGCGTCTACCATAGTTAATAAAATGTTATTTTTCATCAGATGAACAATTGAAAAACTGTAAAATGTAAAGCGTTATCTAAACGCCCTAGCTGCCAAGTTTTGATTGGCTTGATTTACGGTTTCCCCAACACAGACTTTAAAATCGATGTACCTGTGGAAATCCGCTCTGCAAATATACATGCAAGTCGGGGGTATTTTTTCTCCCATCGTGCTGTGTTTCCCTAACACAGACTTCAAAATCAATGTGATTGGGGGAATCCGCTTTGCAAATATACATGCAAGTCGGAGGTATTTTTTCCCAATGAGCTGTGTTTCTCTAACACAGACCTCAAAATTAATGTGCCTGGGGGAATCCGCTTTGCAAATACATGCAAGTCGGGGGTATTTTTTGGTGTTGAGTACTTGTGTACTCGCTTGTCGTTGTGAAGATCGGAATGTTTCCCTAAAACGTACTTTTAGACTGAGAAGCCTGGGAAAATCATCATTTCAGGTACTAGAGGTGAACAAACCTTCGGCGTTCGAGAACTACGTAAACATGAAATGTGCAATAATTTCAGAGGGAAATGTAAAATACAATGATCGTTTGACAATTCTTCCGTTCACATATTTTGGTAGTCCTAGGCATCATATCAAACGTAAAAGAATGTTCATCCAATTTATTTGTAACGAAGAACATAATCTATTACAAAAATTTCGATGCATTCTAAAATGTTATTCGAAGTGGTAAACAAGTGGACTGCATAATATTATTGCGTAGTTCAACGTCGAAAATATGCGGTCGTGTCCTAGATACAACCCCTTACAATTGTTTTTATAACGAAAAATAGTTTTTTTTTTGAGCACAAAGTCCGCAATCCATTTCCACTGAAAATCTCTTAAGGATCCTATCAAGCAGGTTTTCAGTCCAAAAAAAAAAATTTCAAGAATCACGCGCATATTTGAGGAAAGATGAACGGGAGAAAGCGAAAAAAAATCGAAGGAATATATTTGTGCTTCAATGTTCAATGTTCTATTCTGGAAAATTGTAAAAAATACGCTTCGTGGTTAGGTTTCATTATTATCGAATATTTATTACAAACCCTACTATTTTGCAAACTGGAGTTCAATCTACGTGCGTCGAATATGCAACCATGGTGAATCTCAAAATTAACGTAAACCTTCTCGTTTCGAATAATATATTTGTCGCATAAACAATCAAATGTTTACAGCATAAATTATACGAGAGGATGCTATTCTTCTAACAAATCTCGCCCCCAAACGAAACGTTATCCGTGACCTCTAGACGACTTCAACATAGCATTTGTAATAATAAAAGAAAACACCCGTTGAGAGCTAAAGAAGCACATTCCAACCATAAGTATTCGCCATTCGCCGTGATTGTCAGTGATAGTGGCATTTTTGCAGAGTCTGTGAAACCGAGGAGTTACGATGCTCCCACAGCTGGCCTTATTCCTTTGGCGTTGAGTGATAACTCAGGAAATTTCCCCCCTGCCCTCACGGAGGATTTTGTCAGCTTGAATCCACCTTTCGAACTGGTTATCAGTTACCCTCCGGTGGGAAGCAGAAGATTCGAGCTGAAACTCGTACTACTCGGACTCTGCCCTTGCAACGAGTCCCACTCCATTTTATTTTGGTTCCCATCTTAAGGATTGAATGAATGCAAATATTTTCTCATGAGTGAAAAGAAGATTACACGAGATTCTATTATGCAAGTTTATATGTGGTAATGCAAACACGCGGCATCGGATTCCATCGAAATTGGAAGGAAAGCTACTAGTTCTTTTGAAGATTGAATTCGATTTAAATCTCATTCTGTGGACAAAACGGTGAATGAGAAACCCTATTCACATTTCACTTGCGATAACCATAAAACCGATAAGCTTATGTTACTCCACTCGTTGCACTTGACCTTTTATTGTTATTGCTGCTAGTTTTTAATGCATACATGATTCTAATCAAACTCCCCTTTTATTTCTCTCTCATTCCACAGGAGCAAATCACCTCGATGCTGTTCAACATGTCCTCGAACAAAAAATCCCACCACCACCTCGCCAACCGGCAGCTGGTGCTCTTCCTGGCCACGACGTTCAACCAAAGATTCTACGAGCGGCCGGAGCGAAGGGTCGAAGCGGAGGCCCAGCGAAAAACAATCAAGAACATCCTGCACGTGTTGTCGAGGCTGATCTCGAGCGGTGCCATCAGTTGTCATGGCGAGCTGCTGGAGAACACGATTGTGCCCATCTTCGCCCGGGTCGAGCGCAGCCTGGACGACCGGAGTGAGTACTTTCGGGATATCTCCCAGTTGAATCGGCGTTTTAACGAGAGCCTCGGAGGACAGCGATCGTCGTCCGGGACGCCACCGCTCCCAGCCACGGTGGTGGCCGGTGGCCGGATTTCAAATCCATACATAACAAGATTAACAATCGAACATCAGCCGAACGGAGGCATCGTTATGCTCGACAAGGACCGCCAGGAGAGCTACGTCTGATTGAATCGTGACTGGCAAATTCGGTTTTGCTGTAGGCTGCCGCCCCACAGGTGGGAGTTGCTAAGCTTTTAAAGCGATTAACTAGTAGAAATCGGGAAAACATCGATAGAATTGGATTCATTGTTAGTGAAAGGAGCTTAATCAGATTCTGATGTTTTCGTTATTTCGGCTTGGGGGAAGCGTTCCCACAGGGGGAAGCTTTGATTTGTTTCGCAATCTCTGTAAATTATTCATGATTTGCATGGACAATTTTTTGTTGCGGATTATAGCGGGTGGAAAGCGTTGGATTTATGACAGTGCCAAAACAGAAATGTCACATCTATCTAGAACCTTAATAGGTGCCATAACTACATGAACTGCAAGGTGATTTTGCTTATATATTTCACGATATAGATAGTCATTAGGCAGTTTTTCCTGTCATGTATAACATTGATAGAATAAGTCAGTGAATATGAATTTAAAAATTAGAATTTCCTCTATTTAAATGTTATCATTAGTTTTGCGAGCATTCGTCAGAGTATTAATATATGCAAACACTGAATAATTAATTTATTATACGCTAGGATTATGTGCAAATTTAGCGTCTTAAATAAATAACCTTCCAAATAACGACCGAACAATGTTACTCGACATATTGTCTCACTATGATATCACAGCCATTAATCAAAATATCAATTTTTACGCCATCATTAGATAATTAATTTAGACAGTGTATCCCATTCATTGTGCATTGTTCAGCTTGTCTAGCAAGGATATTACGCGATCGGAAAACTTCCGCCTATCACCGAAATATGAGCCGCGCGAAACACTAAGAGCGGTTGAAATAATCCGAGTGGTAAATTAGTTTTACCAAACTTTCACAACTCCCTGGCATCAATCGAATTGTATTTAACGAGGCAGAAATTGAAGGGGAAAACTTTATTTAAATGAAACATTCATGCCCTCGCCCACCAACCATTCACCATTCACTTTGTTTCGCGCCGAAGAAGATCTCTCTTCTGACCATTTTCTTGCAGGAGACTATTTTTCCCACAGTCAGGATGGAAAATTGTTGGTGAAACAAGGATTATGGGACCTTGAGACTTTTGAGCACGCGAATGAGGGACTGTTTATGGTGTTAATCCAATAATACGCAGAGAAGTTTTTTCTCGCCATCGGAGCTTTGTATAACTTCTGGTAAACGGAACTGTCAAACGCTAAAACATTTGCATGATCCGACTGGCTTTTCGAACGCAAAACGGAAAGGAGAGTAAGGTCTTCTTATGGAAGCTCTTTTAGAGATTCTGGAGAGCAGTGAAACTGTTTCATTGCATTGGTATTATTGAATAAGGATCCGTTTAAGCTTGGGTAGACTACACACTTCGTAATTGGTCTCCGCGATTGATCTGAACCAGCCAAATTACGCAAATTGAATGGCACTTGAGCAGTGCTGCAAATTATCAAATCATTCATCTGAACCATCAGTCAAGCATAACAACACTTCTTTTCATACGAACAACGTGGACTCATGAAGGAAGGAAGGTATTGAATTAGAGAGACTTTAAACTCTGAGAGTTCATTCGTCTCTGGACTCATGAGCTTGTTCAACCCTTTATAAGGACGTGGAAACTAGGTGGAAACTCAACACATGTTTACTAGAGATGAAACGGATATCCTGTAACTTTCCGGTATCCGGACTATCTGGCCAATATTTACTATCCAGCCGGATACCGGATATTAGAAAAAAAATTCATTAATTAATTATCTATCATCTATCTTCTATATATATAAAAATGGATTTCTGTCTGTCTGTCTGTCTGTCTGATTCTTATGAACTCGGAAATTACTGAACCGATCAACATGAAAATTGGTATGTAGGGGTTTTTGGGGCCGGGAAAGGTTTTCGTGATAGTTTGAGACCCCTCCCCTCTCTCTAAGGGGGGGCTGCCATACAAATTAAACAAAAATTTCTACATAACTTGAATATTAATCAAGCAAATGCAACCAAATTAGGCATTTTGAGGTTTTTGGGGTGCAATAAATGTTTCTATCGTAGTTAGATACTCCTCCCCTCTCTCTAAGGGGGGGCTGCCATAGAAATGAAATACAAATTTCTGCATAACTCGAGAACTAATCAAGCAAATGGAACCATATTAGGCATATGAAGGTTTCAGGTACAATAAATGTTTCTATGATGGTTAAACACTCCACCCCTCTCTATAATGGGAGGCTGCCATAAAAATGAAACCCACATTTCTGTATTACTCGAGAATTAATCAAACAAATGAAACCAAATGTGGCATGTGTAGTTTTAAGGTGCAATAAATATATTTTCATGGTGGTTGGGCACTCCACCCTCCTCTCTAAGGGCTGCCATACAAATGAAACTCAAATTTCTGCATTGCTCGAGAATTAATCAAGCAAATGAAACGGAATTTGGCATGTGAAAGTTTTTGAATACGAGAAATGTTTCTTTGATTGTATGATATCCTCTGAAATGAAGAGGGGGTTCTGTAAAAATAATACACATATTTCAACCAAACATATTCCAACCAAACATGACAATTGAAAATTTTCGGGAAACTCTGAAGGAAAATGGGAAAATTCGGAAAATTCAATTCGCATATGTTCTACAATTACATAGTGACAAGCGTTGTAAGTCCATTTGATGTTTGCGTTAACGAAATTGATTTTTGTTCGAAAGTCGAAATGGATTTTAATGTGATAAAATGTACTCCTATATCTCTTTCTATCTATATAAATAAAAATGGATCACCGAATCTGTTAATGAGAGCAAAAACCGAGAATGGAATTGTCCGATTAAGGGCTGCATTTATTCTATCATATATTCTGTATCAAACATTTATTCCATGTAATGGAGAAACATGTTATTTGCAAGTGGTTGAAGAATCTTGACGAGAATTGTGTCTGAAAATAATCTGATATTATAATGATGAGTTTTGGTAGAAGTACTAGGATTCTTTTAGTAAAAGGTAAATTCAACGGGGTCGATTAGAAGAGCAATCAATGAACAGTTCTGTGATTGGACTCATGAGCTTGCGCTTAGTAAGAAAACGTGAATTTTTTTTTTTTTTTTAATTCGTTTATTTTTACAGGCTCAGTTACTTAAGTTTAAAGGAGCCGAATTCTTAAATATAATTTTAAAACTATATATATAAACAATTTTCTTACATCTATGGTTAGTAAGGTGGAAAACCGATTACTCGCGGTGTACTCGAGTTTAGGAGGGTGACATATTTTTAGGAGAAGGATGGGATATAAGGAAATTGTAACAATGTTGATGAGCACTCAATTCTTAAATCTATTCGTATATCTATAGTTTATTTACATTTCAACTTATTCTACTATTTATAGCAAGGGGACGAATTACCCGCAAAGGAAGGAAAGGAGGGTATAAGGATGTAGGGACAATCACACACGAAGATCTATAGCTTTAAGGAAAACATATATATGGGACATGTAATCAAGGTCTAACCGAGCCAACACATCTCTCACCGGCACATTGGGCTGTCTTCCTCGGGCCCGAAGGGAGTTTTTTAAATTCGATCTGGCGACCAGATACACCTCGCACGACCAAACAATGTGCTCGATGTCGTGATAACCTTGGCCACAAACGCAGAGATTGCTGCTGGCAAGATTGAAACGGAAGAGTAGTGCATCTAACGAACAGTGATTGGACATGAGTCGGGAGAAGGTGCGAATAAAGTCCCGACTCAAGTCCAGACTTTTGAACCACGGTTTGAGGCTAACTTTAGGGATAATCGAATGAAACCACCGGCCCAATTCATCTTCATTCCACTTGCGTTGCCAGTTAGCGATGGTATTTTTGCGGACTAAAGAATAAAATTCATTGAAGGCGATTTGACGCTGATAAATATCGCCTTCAATTGCACCTACCTTTGCTAATGAGTCAGCCCTCTCATTACCCGGAATGGAGCAATGTGAAGGGACCCAGATAAAGGTAATGACATAACAGCGTCTGGATAAAGCACTCAAAATTTCTCGTATTCTCTCAAGGAAGTACGGCGAGTGCTTTTCCGGCCTCACTGAACGGATAGCTTCGACAGAGCTAAGACTATCCGTTACAATGTAATAGTGTTCAACAGGTCGTGAGGCGACGCTGTCCAGCGCCCAGTGTATCGCAGCCAATTCAGCAATATACACTGAGCAAGGATTCTGAAGACTGTGGGAGGTGCTAAAAATTTCGTTGAACACTCCAAATCCTGTGGACTCGTTTATAGTGGACCCATCAGTAAAGTACATATTATCACAATTGATACCCCCATACTTTTCATCGAAGATCGTTGGAGCGATCCTCGATCGTTGGTAACGTGAATTTTTGAAAGTATTGATAACAAGCTAGTCTGAGATAAATCTTAACACAATAAGCATATAAACATCATCCAATCGTAATTATGGTGTAATTACTGCCATGTCAGAAATGTTATTATGTTCTTAATGTGTTATAATTTTATTCTATACTAGCTGACCTGGCAAACTTCGTTCCGCCCAAAATGAACGGTCATGGGTCAAATTGATTTTCTAATTGACCCTTTACAATTTCCTTTTACTAAAACTTTCCTAGTCTTCTTCTTCTTATATCGCACTAACGTTCCTAGAGGAACTCCGCTGTCTCAACGTAGTATTACTTGCGTCATTTTCATTAGTACTTAGTTGAGATTTCTATGCCAAATAACACGCCTTGAATGCATTCTGAGTGGCAAGCTCTAGAATACGCGTGACCACAGTACAAGTCAGAGGAAATTTCTTTGAAGAAAAAATTTCCCCGACCAGAATGGGAATCGAAGCCGAACCCCCGGCATGTTAGGTTTGACGCTAACCACTCGGCCACGGGAGCACAACAACTTTCCTAGTACTTCTCTAGGTACTTCTCTACTTCTCTCTCTTCTCTTTCCTAGTACTCGTCATTGTAATATTAAAATATTTTCAGACACAATTCTCGTTCAAGATTTTTCAATCTATATATATATATATAAAAATGGATTTCTGTCTGTCTGTCTGATTCTTATAGACTCGGAAACTACTGAACCGATCGACATGAAAATTGGTATTTAGGGGTTTTTGGGGTCGGGGAAGGTTCTTATGATATTTCCAGACCCCTCCCCCCTCTCTAAGGAGGACTAAAAAAGGCTGCCTCGAGCACTGCAAAGAGCGAACGCATTGCCAGGGGCAATCAAATTTCGAGGCAAGCGTCATCTAGTGAAGCACGCGATGTTGGTGCAGTGAAAAGCGCTCGCACTGAACCAAGCCTTCGCGAGTGACACCGCATCGAACAACAGCGAAGTAGGCGACTTCGGCGTGTCGGTCGAAAATGTAAGCGCCGTTACCCAGGCTGTAACCAAAATCTAGCTCCCCCCACTGGTGGTGAAGGCGGTCGCTATTGACAAACTCATCAGCGAATTCGCATCGATGGGTTTTACAGCAGAGTCGAGCTGTAGAGTGTGACATAATTCAGTTTTGACGTAGAACTACGTCTTTCATTAAGGGTGCCAAATCAGAAAACAGGTCACGTTTTTATGAAATAAAGTTAACGTTAATAGCTATTTTTACCGCGAACGGATTTCGGCGATTTACATACCAAACGAATCGAAATTCCCTAAGATTTGTTTGATATGCTATACATTACAATCCCATAGTCGGTATATGGTTTAAATTGATGAAAATTGGAAGCATTTTCATTTCCTCATACATTTGTTTAGGAAATCATAACATGCAACGTCTCAGTGAACAAAGGAAAAGAAGAAGAACGAAGGGGAATATTTGCCTAGAGTATAAACAGTGGATCTCGCTGAGGCAAAATTTCATTCTTCGGGAGGAAATCGACTGAACAACATCGTTGCTGGTCGAGCTGGATGGCGAAGGTTCGAATGCCTTTCTCAAGGCAATGCGGTGTAGGAGTAATATTATGGATTAAGTTTTCCAATGGCCTCTTTAAAGATTAGAGACGAATGAACTGAAGATGTTTGGAGTCTCAAGCAAGGAAGGAAGGCAAACTTTCAGTATCGTTCGATGTCTCTGGCATTACAATCATTGCATCAAACTGACGCCAATGCATTAAGGTTCTGAGCTACATAATTGTGTAGGGAATCATCAAGTTAGGCTATATTCAGCTCACCAAGAAAATAAATGTTCTGGAATTTTGTCAGTGATTTGGTTTCGCATGACGGTAGGAAAACTCTCTCCACAAAGGATGACAGCTAAGCCAATCTAGACTGGCAATGTTAACAAAAAGGCTTCTGTTGATATGTGCATTGGTCCGATGTAACGATGCAACAATCACCTAATTTTTGACGTAGGACTACGTCTTTCATTTCTATACCGGGGTGTAAAATCAAAGTTTCGAAAACGAAAGCGTTACGCCGGAGACCGAGATTTTGAGCGTTAATAGCTCCTAAACAACTGAACGAAATGGTATGATAAACACTTCATTCGAAAGATAAAATGTCTACGCGTTATATACTTGTTACTTTTTGATCCAAAAACTTGTTTCAATAGTCTTAAAATTGCTTTCAAAACAGGCTATTGAAATCACCAATCGGTATATAAGCGAGCGGCGCTCGGAAATCCACTCAGTTCTAATTGAACAGCGATTGGAGCATGTTGTCGCTGTTGCGGTGAAGCTCTGTATTTATCATGAAAGCGCGGATGAACGGTGTCACCAAGAGCCTGGTTGTGCACCCTAGACCAGAAGGGAATCTATCAGGAGGAGAGTGATGCCACAAACGGTTCCCTGGGAAGACATCGCTACACACACATACACGCGCGGCTATTAACAGGTGGTTATCGAGTTGGCATTAACCACTGGTGGGCTTCCAGTATCGAGGAAAATGTGGAAATATCTAATCGTTACTGAAAATAATCTGCCAGTTCCTCTGGAAATTTTCAAAATATATTCATGTGAAAGAGTTTAATTGAATGTTTTCTATCCATGTAACACTGTGACCAAATACATTAGGTTTTGTGATTTTTCAATCAATCGCAATCAACAGGATAGCTTCTGAAGATTATTCTTCCCCATCAGTAGGATATTTCCGTATCCAATATTGGATGCATGAAACCTTGTGCCTCCAACGTAACGCTCTCGTTTTCGAAGTTCTCCAAATATTCATTCATTCAGAATGAATTCAGATTCAACTTCATACAAATGATCTCTAAATCAACGATAGTCCTACGTCACCCTTGCGGTTATACCATAGATATAACCCACTTCCTGTTTTTTGACGTGGGACTACGTCTAACCGGAATATATGGAGGGTAAAATGAAAACTCAAACACAGAACATGCAGGAAAAAATGAAAGATTTCGAATGCTTATAGCTCGAACATTTCGTACTGGATAGGAGAGATGTTTGCATCACTTGATAGGGAATATTTCTACGCATCTATCGCAACTAACAAAATGTTGTTTTTCATTAGATAAACAATTGAATAACTGTAAAATATTAGGCGTTATCTAAACGCCCTAACTGCATCGTTTTGATTGGCCCGATTTACGGTTTCCCTAACACAGCCATCAAAACCAAGCAGCCTTGGGGAAATCGGCATTGCAAATACATGAAAGTAGGGGGACTTTTGTTCTCATCGAAAAATGTTCCCTAACACAGACTTTAAAACCAAGCAGCGAAATCGGCATTGCAAGCACACGAAAGAGCCTAGAGGCGAGTGAACTGAAAAGTTTAAACCCTCTTAAAGCCAAAAAGAAGAAGAAGAACACACGAAAGTAGGGGGAGCTTTTGTTCCCACCGAAATGTGTTCCCTAATAGAGATTTCTAAACCAAGGTGCCTGGAGAAATCGGTATTTCAAATTCATGCAAGTCGGGGGTATTTTTGTTCCGACTGGAATGTGTTTCCCTAACACAGACTTCAAATCCATGGAGCGTGGGGAAATCAGCATTGCGAATTCATACAAATCGGGGGTATTTTTGTTCCGATTGAAATGTGTTTTCCTAACACAGACTTCAAAACCGAGGTTTCTGGGGAAATCGGCTCTGCAAATAAATGCAAACTGCGAGTACTTTTGTCCTCGCTTGCCTTTGTGCAGAGTGGAATATGTCTGTCCTAACATGATCTTCTAAACTTAGGAACCTGGGATAATCGTGCAGCCACTAGAAGCGAATGAACTTCCCAGTTTCAAGCAAATTCGAGATTCGAGAAGTATGTACACTTTTGGGATGTAAACTTCAGAGGGAAATGTAAAATAAAATAATCGTTTGATAATTTTGACGTAGGACTACGTCTAACCGGAAGATATTGGGGGTGAAATGGAAATCTAGGCACTGAACAAGTAGGAAAAAATGCAAGATTTGGAACGCTTATAACTCGAGCATTCCTCAATAGATCGCAAAGGTTTTTGCATCAATTGATAGGAAATATATCTACGCATCTATCATAACGAATAACATTTCATTTTTCTTGAGATAAATAATTGAATAATTGTGAAATATCAAGCATTGTCAAAATGCACTATGTGCCCATTTTTGATTGGTCCATTTTGTGCTCCTCAAATCGTACCGACCAAAACGGGCAACCAGAGCAGCAGCGAAATAGAATGAAGCACGATTGGAAAGGAAAAAGAAAAAAATGAACGAAACATTGGTCGCAGTCTCACACATGCGTAATTCTCGAGCCAGCCAGTCAGCTTAAAAATCCCCGCTCCGCTGCCGTAACGATCATTCTCATTCAAACCGTACACCACATCGGTTCGCATCACAACACATCAACAAACCAACCCAAGCAGCCATGTCTGGACATGGTAAAGGAGGAAAAGTGAAGGGAAAGGCAAAATCCCGCTCGAACCGTGTTGATCTGGAGTTCCCCGCAAGGGTAGCTAGGCCGAGCGCGTTAGTACCAGTGCACCAGTCCACCTAGCCGGCGTTATATAGTTTCGGCCGCCGAAGTGATCGAGTTAGCTGGCAAAGCTGCTCGCGACGATAAGAAAACCCGCATTCGGAACAGAACACATTCGGTTCGGTGGACATCAAGACAACAGGCAGTTGCAGCGAGTGGCGAGTGGCAAACGCAATCGCAAAACGGCATCAGGTAGCAGAAGAAAAAAGTTTGTTCTTTATACAAACTGCTTTGGTGGCAAATCCAGAACAAGGCGGCATCGAGGGCGTTCGAAATGGTTTTTTTCAAAACCACGAGTACTAAGTTTTCTAAATTGGAACCATTCCATAAAACAAGGCGCTTTTCAGGGCCATTAAACCTTTCAAAAAAGAGTTTACGAAATACAGTTCAATGCTTTCTAAAACATTATCCAAAATAATAATAAAACACAAATTGATTTTTTCATAATTTGTTTGCCAGGATCTGATGAGTATGTGAATTTGGCAGTTGTTCTGAGCTTATTAATAGTTGGGGACTGTCCAGATTATTCAATTTTCACCAATTCTTAAATTGTTTCCAGATTGAAAGTACAGTAATTTACAATTAGTTCGACATTTAGCTAATTGGATGGACATGTAATGCGACTTATTTAGTTGGACATTTTTGTAAACATAGAGATCCAAATTATGACCCCACATTGAAAGTCGACACTGTACCACTGTCATCACAAATGTTCAATTACAGGTTAAAATCGCCTCCAATGCGACACTGAGTGGCGCTTCGGCACGTCGCATTGAATGTAATTTACTGTACAACATGTCACAAAGCTGGATGGGAAGAAATTTTCCAATTGTGAAAGCTGTGGCGAGTGGCAACAAATCGCTAAACAGGAAGGTTTAGCCGAACAAGATGGGGATATCGAGTGACAACAAAACAATAAACTCTTTAGATTGAAGATAATTTTGTGATCCTGAAAAGGGCCCTTTTTAGCCTGCATGTGAATCCAACGAGCGAACAAATCGTAATGAATGTATTTTTTTGCCATCGCTCCCTTTTAACGCTCATTCGTTCGTCTCGTTGGACTCGCCCCTCTGGCTGAGTCTGCCGATTTGTCTCTATCCTGTGAGTGTGTACCGCTAGAGTATAAAACACGCGGACCCCAAAAAAATATCTTATTTTCTTTCAAACCGTAAACCCGTGTGGTTGTACGGCATCGGCATCGTGGACGTAACAAAGGAGGACAAGTTAAGGGAAAGGCAAAGTCTCACTCGAACCGTGCAGGTCTCCAGTTCCCTGTTGGTCGCATTCACTGATTGCTCCGCAAGGGTAACTAGACCGAACGGATTGGTGCCGGAGCACCAGTATACCTAACAGCGATTATAGAGTTTCGGCCGTCGGAGTGCTCGAGTTGGCTTGCAAAGCTGTTCACGACAATCAGAAAACCCGCATCAAGAACAGAGCAGCTTCGGTTCGGCGCTCATCAAGGCAACAATTAGTTTCAGTGAGTGGCAAAGTATTTCTCCGGCACGTCACATTAAATGTAATTTACTGAACAATATGTCACAAGCTGGATGGGAAGAAATTTTCCAACTGTGAAAGCTGTGGCGAGTGACAAACGCAATAGCTAAACAGGAAGGTTTAACCGAACAAGATGGGAATATCGATGGGAATGGTTTAACCGAACAAGATGGGAATATCGATGGGAATACAATATATTTAAAATATATATTTAACAAAAGCTGTCCCCTTTGTATAGTCCTACGTCACTCCGGTTATGTCCCCGACATTACCCATCCGTCTTTTTTTTTTTTTGTCTTTATTGGAAAGATTTTCAGCCTTAGGCTGGTTCATCAAACGTTTGATAATTCTTCCGTACATATATTTTGTTCTAGTCATCATACCAAACGTAAAAGGTCCGTCATTAAATTTACTTGTAACGAAGAACAATCAATCACAATAAATGAATTGACTTTACACGGCATTTGTTAATTTTTTTCACTCACAGAGCAAATATATTGAACTCAATTGAATTTGGAAACTGTTTCATTCAATCAAGAATTTGATCAATACAAACGGATGATTGCTAAGCTAAGGTAGTTCCACGTCAACCTTGCGGTTATATCATAGATATAACCCACTCATTTTTTGTGCTATGATTGAGAATTATTTGGTGTTGCAAATTATGCAGTCGTAATGATAAATATAAACAAGGAGGGAATATAGCGGGAGGGAAATATTTACGCTAGGGTGTTGGTAATGAATCTCTGCTGAGGCAAATACTCAGCCTTTTCCCAGCAGTTAACATTGTTTGTTTTCTGTCATCAATGCATTGAACTGACGCTATGGTAAAGCAGGTGTAAAGGTTGTGCACCAAAAAATTATTCCAAAATTATACCAAGTTATCCATTGCATTATATACGGTTATAAATTTATTTGGGCTCGCGTGGCAGTCGCAAAACTGCTTTCAACTAGGATTGCATTTGCGCTAATCTTGATTATGATGAAGCAGTGCTACTCTTTTCGAGGTAGTTTAGATTAACAGATAGAGTTTATTTCGTTTATTTAGTCCACAAGAAAGTAAATGTCGGTCTGAAAATTTGTATGTGATTTCGCTTTCCAGTAGCGAAACTTTCTCCACTAAGGATGACAGCTGCGCTTACCTCGAGCATGTATTGTTCTGCGAGCACAAGAATGAATCATCAAACAATTATCGTCAAATGATTTTACAATAATAAAAACATTTCAGAGCGACCAAACTGGTAGAATGGTTATTTCAAAATCCGCATTTATAAACAAGCGGCTTGAATTAAACTACAGCGTAGTTCTACGTCAACAATGCGGTCGTGTCTTGGACACAACCTCCTATAATTTTTTTCCAAGCAATTAACATTGTTTGTTTTGTTTTGTTGGTGTCTTTGAAATTGCATGAATGCATTAAACTGACGTTATGGCGAAGCAGGCATTAAGGTTGTGTGCCAAAAAATCATTTGGGGAATACCAAGCATCTTGAATGTCGTACTGGAATGTTATAACTTATTTGGGTTCGCGTGTCAGTCGCAAAACTGCCATTAACTAGGATTGCGCTAATCTTGATCATAATAAAGCAATGCTACTATTTTCGAGGTTGTTGATATTAACAAAAAGAGTTTATTTCGCTTGTTTAGATACCAAGAAAGTAAATGTCGTTCTGGAATGTTGTATGTGATTAGGTTTCGTTTGCCAGTAGAGAAATTTCCTCCACTAAGGGTGGCAGCTGCGCTTATCTCGAGCATGAGAAAGTAATGCAACTTTTTTCGAGGCCAGTGATATAAACAGAATCGTTTCTTTTGAGAATAACGTAAAATGATGAGGAGTGTTTATATTCCTAGTAGTTAGATATATTGATGTAGTTATGAGATGTGGAATAATGGTGCTGGTGCAACATGTATATAATCGACTGTAGCCGAGTCTACGTCAATTGAGAAAAAGGCCACCGGAATAGCGTTCAACGTAAATTTTCAATACATTGACATGAAATTAATTGCGACATATGATCAGCTAGTGTATTGTTCTGCGAGGGCAAGAATGAATCATCAATCAATTATCGTCAACTAATTCTACAATGAAAAAACATTTCAGAGATTATTCTACTAAGCAGTTGTTTCTAAAATTTCACAGCACTATAGAATAATATCCGAAGGTATAAACAAGCGACTTATAAAAAATAACAGCTTAGTTCTACGTCAACAATGCGGTCGTATCTTGGACACAACCTCCAATAATTTTTATGTAAGCTACTATGACGATTATCATTTCCAACCAGGAGAACATCTTATATTTATTATGGATAATTTAAATTCTAAAGAAAATCAGGATCATTTAATAATAATTGCGTTTTTGGGGTTTCTCAAACAAACGATTCAATTATTAACCGACGCCATTCCTCCAATAGTTTTGGTTTGCACTTTCCTGTGTTATCTATACTCTTGTTGTGTTGTACTGCGTGGAGTAGATCTAGCGCAGAACTAGTTACAAGCCAAAGGATTTTCTCTGAGTAACGTTGCGACCAGACTCAATGCATTGGTAATTTTTCCTGTTGCAGAAAGGCATGGGAAGGTTTTCATTGGAGTTACAAGAGCGATTAAAATCGTCATAAGGAGTAGCCGAAATTTATAAATTAATTCAAGCAAGACACATGTTAGCAGTATCTGACAACTAACTGAAAACGTTGATTTCCAAACAAAATTTCTACGACGATGTTTCGGACATGGACATTTGAAGGCCGCATGAATCAATGCCAATTATTAGACTGTATTGGAAGTGTTACAGTTCATCGTGAAATGAGACTTCTAAAAAACGCTTCAAAATTCTGCAGTGAATTTGAAGTTGTTTCTAATGATTTGCGTTTTTGTGGCATCTAGTGAAAAAAGACGGGTGGGTAATGTCAGGGACATAACCAGAGTGACGTAGGACTATACAAAGGGGACATCTTTTGTTAAATATATATTTTAAATATATTGTTTTATTTTCTTCTCCTACGTGAATACCTAACTATCTACCTGAAAAATGGATTAGTTTACTGTTTACTCTTTATGAATATGTTGATGGTTCTGAAAAGAACCTTTGGTGTTGTGTTTTTGTTATCACTCGATATTCCCATCTTGTTCGGTTAAACCTTCCTGTTTAGCTATTGCGTTTGCCACTCGCCACAGCTTTCACAGTTGGAAAATTTCTTCCCATCCAGCTTGTGACATGTTGTTCAGTAAATTACAATTTAATGCGACGTGCCGGAGAAACACTTTGCCACTCACTGAAACTAATTGTTGCCTTGATGAGCGCCGAACCGAAGCTGCTCTGTTCTTGATGCGGGTTTTCTGATTGTCGTGAGCAGCTTTGCAAGCCAACTCAAGCACTCCGACGGCCGAAACTCTATAATCGCTGTTAGGTATACTGGTGCTCCGGCACCAGTCCGTTCGGCCTAGTTACCCTTGCGGAGCAATCAGTGAATGCGACCAACAGGAAACTGGAGACCTGCACGGTTCGAGTGAGACTTTGCCTTTCCCTTAACTTGTCCTCCTTTGTTACGTCCACGATGCCGATTTACGGGTTTACGGTTTGAAAGAAAATAAGATATTTTTTTGGGGTCCGCGTGTTTTATACTCTAGCGGTACACACTCACAGGATAGAGACAAATCGGCAGATTCAGCCAGAGGGGCGAGTCCAACGAGACGAACGAATGAGCGTTAAAAGGGAGCGATGGCAAAAAATACATTCATTACGATTTGTTCGCTCGTTGGATTCACATGCAGGCTAAAAAGGGTCCTTTTCAGGATCACAAAAATGAGTGGGTTATATCTATGATATAATCGCAAGGTTGACGTGGGACTACCTTAGCTTAGCAATTATTTGTTTGTATTGATTAAATTCTTGATTGAATGCAACAATTTCCGTATTCAATTGAATTCAATATATTTGCTTTGTGGGTAAAAAGATTGAACAGATGCCATGTAAGGTCAATTAATGCATTGTTATAGATTATGCCCTTCGTTACAAGTAAATTTAATGACAGTCATTTTACGTTTGGTATGATGCCTAGGACAAAATATGTGAACGGAAGAATTATCAAATTATTTTATTTTACATTTCCCTTTGAAGTTTGCATCTTGAGAGTACGTACTTCTCGAAACGCGAATTTGCTTGAAACTTGAAAGTTCATTCGCCTCTAGTGTATGCACGGTTTTTACAGGTTCCTAAGTTTAGAAGACCGTGTTAGGAAAACATATTCTAGTCTGCACAAAGGCAAGCGAGTACAAAAGTATTCGCAGTTTGCATTTATTTGCAAAGCCGTTTTCCCCAGACACCTTGGTTTTGAAGTCTGTGTTAGGCAAACACCTGCACGTATTTGCAAAGCCAATCTCCCCACGCTCCATGGATTAGAAGACTGTCTTAGGGAAACACATTTCAGTCGGAACAAAAATGCTCCCGACTTGCATGAATTTGCAATGCCGATTTCCTCCAGGCACCATAGTTTTGAAATTTCTGTTAGGGAACACATTTCTGTGGGAGGAAAAGCTCTCCCTACTTTCATGTATTTGCAATGTTGATTTCCCCAATGCTGCTTGGTTTTGATGGCTGTGTTGGGGTAGCTGTAAATCGGGCCAATCAAAACGAGGCAGTTAGGGCGTTTAGATAACGCTTTACATTTTACAGTTATTCAATTGTTTATCTAATGAAGAATGACATTTTATTAATTGCGATAGATGCGTAGAAACATTCCCTATCAATTGATGCAAACATCTTTCCGATCTAGTAAGAAATGTTCAAGTTATAAGCATTCGAAATCTTTCATTTTTTCCTGCTTGTTCTGTGGTTAGCTTCTCATTTTACCCCCCATATATTCCGGTTAGACGTAGTCCCACGTCAAAATTATCTTCAATCTAAAGAGTTTATTGTTTTGTTATCACTCAATATCCCCATCTTGTTCGGCTAAACCTTTCTGTTTAGCGATTGCATTTGCCACTCACCACAGCTTTCACAGTTGGAAAAATTCTTCCCATCCAGCTTGTGACATATTTTACAATAAATTACATTCAATGGCACGTCGCATTACCACCACTCAGTATCGGATTGGAGGTAATTTTAACCTGTAATTGAACATTTGCGATGACAGTGGTACAGTGTCGACTTTCAATGTGGGGTCATAATTTGGACCCCGAACTCTATGTATACAAAAATGTCCAACTAAATATGTCGCATTACAGGTCCGTCCAATTAGCTAAATGTCGAGATAAGTGTAAATTACTGTACTTTCAATCTAGAAGCAATTTAAGAATTGGTGAAAATCAATAAGCTCAAAACAACTGCCAAATTCACATACTCATCATATCCTGGCAAACAAATTATGAAAAAATCAATTTGTGTTTTATTATTATTTTGGATATTGTTTTAGAAAGCATTGAACTGTATTTCTTAAACTCTTTTTTGGAAGGTTTAATGGCCCTGAAAAGCGCCTTGTTTTATGGAATGGTTCCAATTTAGAAAACTTAGTACTCGTGGTTTTGAAAAAAACCATTTCGAACGCCCTCGATACCGCCTTGTTTTGGATTTGCCATTGAAGCAGTTTTTATAAAGAACAAACTTTTTTCTTCTGCTACCTGCTGCCGTTTTGCGATTGCGTTTGCGTCTGCCTGTTGTTGTCTTGATGTCCACCGAACCAAAGCGCGAGCAGTTTCTCCAGCCAACTCGATCACTTCGGCAGGCGAAGCTCTATAACGGCGGCTAGGTGGACTGGTGCACTGGTACTAACGCGCTCGGCCTAGCTAGCTGCTTGCGGGGAACTCCAGATCAACACGGTTCGAGCGAGATTTTGCCTTTCCCTTCACTTTTCCTCCTTTACCATGTCCAGACATGGCTGCTTGGGTTGGTTTGATAATGTGTTGTGATGCGAACCGATGTGGTGTACGGTTTGAATGAGAATGATCGTTACGGTAGCGGAGCGGGGATTTTTAAGCTGACTGGCTGGCTCGAGAATTACGCATGTGTGAGACTGCGACCAATGTTTCGTTAATTTTTTTCTTTTTCCTTCCCAATCGTGCTTCATTCTATTTCGCTGCTGCTCTGGTTGCCCGTTTTGGTCGGTACGATTTGAGGAGCACAAAATGGACCAATCAAAAATGGGCACATAGTGCATTTTGACAATGCTTGATATTTCACAATTATTTAATTATTTATCTCAAGATAAATGAAATGTTATTCGTTATGATAGATGCGTAGATATATTTCCTATCAATTGATGCAAAAACCTTTGCGATCTATTGAGAAATGCTCGAGTTATGTGTTACGTGTGGATCACCTGAAACGTAGTTGTGAACAACATTTATATTAAATAATCTTAGACAAAGGTAAGGATTGAATTTTAACCCCCAATAATGAATGTTATTTTTCTTACAATTTTTCTGTGTTTGTTCTGTAAAATAAAATCCAAACGCTTATAAAATCACATTTATTATATCCTTGAATTTCACTTTCCTGGATCGGTAAATTTTATTTTTCATTAGAGAACGAAAACAATGACTTGAAAATAAGATTTGGTTGGAGAGGTGACACCAAGCCACCCGCCCCAGATATCACCTGGTCACGTTACGCCACTGTTTCTATCATAAGTGCCAAGTTTCAACAGAATCGTAGAGGGTCGGATCAACGGCCGGCTGATTTGGCGTGGAATTGCTCTCTTATTATTCTACATCAATTGGTCTGGCAACCATATTCAGAACTAAGCGTTACATGATTGCCTAACTGAAGGCGTAATGATAGAATTAGATATTTCCATTTTTTGCGTATCCGATGAGGACTAAATCAAATGATCAAACCATTTGATAGTTCCCCAGCAAGGAAACTTTCACGATAAGCCACCAGAATTACGGTAAAATAAAGCTAATAACATATTGGAAAAGTGCCCGCTCCAGCGAGTTGTTTGTCGACGAATCGTTAATTTACTTTCGTTCTGCTCGCCAGTGCAATATTTCAAATGGCCTGGTAATTTCCAGGGGCAAAACTTTCCCTTCCTTTGTGAAGCATGCCTGGTTCCAGCCGTTCGTAAAGGATACACAAACCTATAGCGGCATTATACTTTGCATTTTTTTTTTATCGAATGAATGGGGAAACTTTACAATTTGCTCTCGAGCTCAGGCTCACGAAGAAGAAAATAACTAAAGCTCGCAAACAAGCGAGAATAAAATAGATTTTTCATTCATTGCAGCTTAAACACCGACTGGTCGTTATCTTCGACAATAATTTTCTATAGCTGTCAGGACGTGCGCGCCGTGAAAAACTTCCTGACAAGTCTTTATTGCCTTGGTTGCGTTTCCATTTTCTTTCGCCACTCATTTGCCGACAACATTAAAATCGCGGCTAAACGGCTGACACTCATCCCAGGTGAACTTTCCAAGGGGGCTTTATTTTCATGAGCGCTTCTCAAATTGAAGGGAAAACACAATTTGGAGAAGTATTCTAACACGTCTTCATTCGAACCTAATTTAATTATACCCTTAATTGCAGTTTAAAACCCCAATTTACTGCTAGGTATTTATTTCATACAATATATGTTGAGTCCATTGCTTAGCTTAGCGATTATATTTCATTATAAAATATTGTGTGATAATAAATCAATCTGCAGTCGAAACATTAAATTCCCTGGTCGACAAATCTGAAAAGGGCTTGACACGGGGCGTGTTAATCAAATCAATTCAAACTCAGCCAGAATGAGACACATTTTTTCTGACCTACACGTTTTACAAATATTGATCGCGTCTATTTGCACAAGTTTCACTCCAAATTAAGTGGAGACCATCGTTCACCGCTCCAATCAAGTTCATTTAGTGTCCTTACGCGCCCCCTTTCCACTTTATCATGTCTAGAACCATTCCTCACAACTGCGGCAGAAAATCAATTCCAGCCGGTATCGTGATTATTTGTTGGAATAACAAGCACAACAAACCCGATTACGACCAGAACTGATTTGATTTTTTTCTGTTGGGGGCGGGAATGTAATAAAATAAAACACTTCTGGGAACCGTAAGTCCCCAAGTTCGCCAAGAGATTGACTGACAACGAAGTTGATTTCTGAGGATCCGATTTAGTGGGGCGGCGAATTGCCAAAAGACGCCTACTTGAGGAGAACCCCTTCCAGGAAAGTGTACACAATGTTATTTATGAGCCCTATCTAGCACACCAGCAAATCACTATACAATAAGTGGTTTTAAGTCTTATCCCGTCGCAGAGTGAAACTGACGAGCTGACGTCCGGTGAATCAGGCGGAAAGAACCCTTCCTACGCAGGGAAAATTTCCGGAGACGGCGGAAAACAGTGTGCGTCATTAGCGGGCGGCGAGTATTTAGAGTGTTATTCGGATATCCTTCGAAGAAAGTATCGACCCCGAAAAGCTTTTCACAATTTAATTGAAATTTCAATGTCAGTGCTATTTTTAAGGACGCGCAAAAAGTAGACGGCTAAAAGTCTGGAGGTGTACTAGTCCTCCAACATTCAATAGTAGTTGAACTCGTGGTGCGTGCTGAAGAAAATGAGAGTGGTGGGAATTAAATTCAATTGAAATTGAAATAATGTTATTGATAGTATTCAACAATTAGGCATATGGAGGTTTTAGGGTGCAATAAATGATTTTATGTTGGTTAGATACTCCTTCCCCTCCCTGAGGGGGGGCTGCCATAGAAGTGAAACCCAAATATCTGTTTTACTCAAGTACTAATGAAGTAAATGGAACTAAATTTGGCATATGGAGGTTTCAGGGATTGATAAACGTTTCTATGGTGGATCGACACACCTACCCCCTCTCTAAGGCATGGGGGCTGGCATACAAATGAAACACAAATTTCTGCATAATTCGAGAACTAATCAAACAAATGGAGCCAAATTTTGCATGCGAAGGTTTTAGGGGACACAAAACGTTTCTATGGTGAATAGGAACTAGGGTGCCAATAAAAATAGTCATCTCGAATTTTAAAAAGTTACCTCATAAAAAATGTTCAACACCTCGAAAAAACACCCTAGTCCAAATTTCAGCTCAATCGGACTTAAGGTAGAATGGCGCAAAGCGGTCAAAGTTTGGGTTTTTCGAAAATCGAAAAAATCACCCAGGGGGGGAGTAAAGGAAATACTAGATCTTGACGTTTCATGCCATTTTAAGACATTTGCATCAATATATGGGGGGTCTCCGTAGCCACATCGGTTGCGCGTTCGTTAAGTAAGCGATCGATCGTGAGTTTAAAACTCAGGGCCCTCATTGACCATCTTTGTGTTGTTACAGAATAACTACGTCCACGCAGCAATCATCAGCGATGGAGATCGATCCACGATCGAAATGAGGGACTGTCCACATACCACGTGGACAGAAAAAACATGATTTTAGACACCCCCTCCCCCTCCGTGGAAAGCGTGGACATTCCTTATATCCCTCCCCCTGTTGTCCACGTGGACATTCCTCCAGTTTTGGGAAAAAATCAAGAAAGTTCTTTTTTTTCGCTTAAATTTCATTTCAAGCTTGTTTCCATTTTCTATTCCATGTTTTTGTTGATAAAAATGATAGCCTTATCAATGGTAACGATTGCTCTTAAAATTTTCGATTATTTTTCAACATTGCCTGGGAGCTCATTATTTTCTTCCGAGTTCCGTTCTCGTTATCTCTATCCATATCAAAATATCGTTTGTGAACCTATAGTTTGGGTGTACTCTCGAGAATTTTTATTAAAGCTGGCTGGCTGTTTGAGTTTTCAAAAAATCAGACAACAAAATCAAGCACTTTGTTTGAAAACAGAATTTTCTCGTCTAAACATCAATATCTTTCGCTTTTACAGGTTCGGCTATAATGAACCTAGTCAAAACAAAACATCTACAGTATCATCGTGATCGATGATTCCTACAATCCTTAATTGTTAAATCATGCTGAATATTGTCCGGAAAAATCCGGAAACCAAAAGCATATTTTTATAGACATAGGATAAATGTTTTTGTTTTGTCCAATTTAGGGTGTTTTCGCGCAACTAGGGAATGCAAATCGATTTTTCTTCATAAAAATCACATATAATCAAAACGAGTTTGGGTTTGTTGAAAAGCCCCAAGTCTCTAGTTGCTAAGGCGTTGAAAGTATTCAATTTTTTTTTCCTTGAAGAGAAATTATGATCAAGGTTTGTCCACCTTTGATCATGGTTTGTACAAAAATTGATCATGGTTTGTCCGGTTTTAGAAAGCACAATTCTTGAATGAAAAGAATCGAATTTTCAAGTAGATGTTGCATTTCTCATTGCCTGAGTTTACTGTCATCATATTCATCCACTCATGATCAGAATTGAGGTCACATGGTTTAGCTATGTAAATCTGATACTAAAGGTATGTAAGAATGATGTTTACAATATTTGTAAGTGTTACAATCCAGACAAGGTCTGAATACGTGCCAAATAATCATCTGCTGTTAGTTAGTTAGCTCAAATGAGGGGCGCACTGACACCAATAGAAGGTGGATTTTATAATCCTTTAAAACATGTGAATCCGTAAAAATAACTATAAAACTACTGTAAATCATGAAAAAGACAATTTCATTTATATGTTTTGAAACATTTGAATACCTGATTTGACACAGGAGTGCTGAAAAAGAGCATTCAAAAAAGTGGACAAACCATGATCATATTTTCGGCTGGACTAACCATAACCATTTACGTTACATCTTTTCGATTAAAGATGCACCATTTTTTCCTGAATATTTCAGCAACCACGCTGCATGAGGATGTCATCCTCTTGGAACTTATGCTATGCAGTAAGTTGAAGTTCTTACAGGAATCTTAACAATTAATAATCTGAAGATGCAATATCTGATGAGTAAGGAGGGTGGAGTTTTAGAAGTGCCCTAGAAGCGTTCTGGATCGTTGATTTTAATACGTTCAGCTGCTAGCAGTACTTGTTGGAATTCATCGAAACTAGTTGTTTGGTGTGTGCTACCGTGGCCGAGTGGTTAACGTCATAACTAACATGCCGGGTGTTCGGGTTCGATTCCCGTTCTGGTCGGGGGAATTTTCCGTCAAAAAAAGACGGGTGGGTAATGTCGGGGACATAACCGGAGTGACGTAGGACTATACAAAGGGGACAGCTTTTGTTAAATATATATTTTAAATATATTGTTTTATTTTCTTCTCCTACGTGAATACCTACCTATCTACCTGAAAAATGGATTAGTTTACTGTTTACTCTTTATGAATATGTTGATGGTTCTGAAAAGAACCTTTGGTGTTGTGTTTTTGTTATCACTCGATATTCCCATCTTGTTCGGTCAAACCTTCCTGTTTAGCTATTGCGTATGCCACTCGCCACAGCTTTCACAGTTGGAAAATTTCTTCCCATCCAGCTTATGACATGTTGTTCAGTAAATTACATTTAATGCGACGTGCCGGAGAAACACTTTGCCACTCACTGAAACTAATTGTTGCCTTGATGAGCGCCGAACCGAAGCTGCTCTGTTCTTGATGCGGGTTTTCTGATTGTCGTGAGCAGCTTTGCAAGCCAACTCGAGCACTCCGACGGCCGAAACTCTATAATCGTTGTTAGGTATACTGGTGCTCCGGCACCAATCCGTTCGGCCTAGTTACCCTTGCAATCAGTGAATGCGACCAACAGGGAACTGGAGACTTGCACGGTTCGAGTGAGACTTTGCCTTTCCCTTAACTTGTCCTCCTTTGTTACGTCCACGATGCCGATGACGTACAACCACACGGGTTTACGGTTTGAAAGAAAATAATATATTTTTTTGGGGTCCGCGTGTTTTATACTCTAGCGGTACACACTCACAGGATAGAGACAAATCAGCAGACTCAGCCAGAGGGGCGAGTCCCACGAGACGAACGAATGAGCGTTAAAAGGGAGCGATGGCAAAAAAATACATCGCTTTTATTTTCAGCTCAGCAGTTTGACGTTTTGGACAAGCGGACTAGGACGTCTCTCGTTGGCGAATTTTGAAGGAGCATCGTTTTGATTATTGCAGCGCGGCAGCAGAAGAAGAAGCAGATAGAAACGGCTAGTTTCGACCGTTAGGAGCGGGCGCTTGCCGGCAAACCGGAATAGCGCGCGCTTTTTCGGCGTCTCCGACGCCACGCCCCCTTTTTTCTTTCGGGCAGTGTTGCCAGTTTTATTGTAGTGCTAGTAGTGAAAATCCCCCAATAAGGAATTTCAGTGATTTGATATTCGTACCTGCTGACTATAACCTAGGTATAGTCAAGCAGAAGCATGGCTTCAAGTAGCTCCGGGCCTCCGGGAGGCCGGGCTACAAATTTCTATGAGGGCAGGCCCACCGAAGCCACCGCTCCACTATGGGCGGACCCCTCGAACGGTAATCTCCAGATACTGCTTCTGAGAGCTACAGGAGACAAGGTGCTTCCAACAAACCCCTTTACCGTTAGCAACACAATCAAGGCGACGGTAAAAAAATTCAACAGCGCAAAACCGCAGCGAGATGACCAAAAGAAACTACAGTACATCTTGACAACTAGGGACGAGGATACAGTCGGTAAGTTACTTTCTATTACCAAACTGATCGACAATACCCCTGTAGAAGTGATCTTCCATCCAACACTAAACCAACGCAAATGCGTTGTTACCTGCCGCGAAGTTATCGACCTTCCTGAATCCGAACTGGTGAAAGAACTCACCGCTCAAGGTGTGATCGGCGTAAAACGCATCACCAGAAAGGACAACAACATTGTTGTGCCAACGGCAACTCTAATTTTGACCATTCGTGAAACGGTTGTTCCCGATTTCATTTATTTCGGGTTCATTCGAGTCGGGACTAGAAATTTTTATCCCAATCCCATGCAATGCTACAAGTGTTACAAATTTGGACATACGAACAAGCGATGCAAGCGCGAAAATCCGCTTTGCAGAAACTGCGGCCAAGAGCACCCGGAACAACAAACAGAAGCAAACAAAGTATGCAATGCTTCAGCTTTTTGTGTCAACTGCCAAGGGAACCACTCCTCTTCCAGTAGGAATTGTCCCGTATGGCAAAATGAAAATAAAAGAGGCAAAGGAACAGTTTCAACTTCAAAACAATGGCTCTTCATTCGCAAGTGTTCTGCAAAACAGACTCACCAACTTGCAAAAGCCAGCACCTACATGTAACTGCAAATGTAACTGCGCCTCGGCCGCTTCGGCCACTTCTAGTCGCGAAAGCACCCCCCCAATTGACACTACATTCGATACAACCATGACAGATTCAACAACTGGTAGTTCATCAACTGAATCCGAAAGCGAATCAGTCATTTCTATGGATACGTCTGATGTTCCAAACAAAAACAAAAACAAAAGAAAAATAACTAAAGGATCATCCTCAGAGTCAGATCAAAAATCTGAAGATGAGACCCAAACAAACAAGGACAAGAAAAGAACTAAGAATGAACAAAGACAGACACCAACAACAAATATCAATACAACCCCAACAGAAAACAACAACAACAACAACACACATCAAACAAAAAACAACAATAACAACAACAGCAACGCACATTCAACAAAAAACAACACAAACACAACAAACACTCCAAAGACTTCTACACCAAACAAAAACAACACCAATACCTCAAAGAAAGCTTCTCTTTCCAAGGGTAAAGGACCATCGAACTAATTCTCTTTGAATAGTTCAAACATACACACAATTAAGACATAGGAATTAGAGTTAAAAACACCAACACATTCACTCCAACACAGAAATTCGGGATACAATGGAACATCAGAAGTATCCGACGAAATATTCTAGAATTGAAAATGCTTATTTCAAACTCTAATCCCACAGTCATAGCCCTTCAAGAAACTATGACACCAAACAACTTCAATAACACTTCATCTCAAAATATATCACATATTTCAAAGAGGGTCCCAACCCCTCAAAAGACGGAGTTGCAATCGCAATCAAAGATGGCACTCCACATGATCTTCTTCCCATTACCACTGATCTTCAGGCAGTGGTAGTGCGCATTAAACACCCCTTTCCAATCACCGTCGTTAGCATCTACATCACTAATGATTCCGATCCGAACACTCTACGCGGACAACTGGACCATCTGTTCGCCCAACTTCCCGCCCCAATCATGCTTATGGGTGATTTCAACGCCCACTCATACGCCTGGGGAGGTGCATACCTCGATCGAAAAGGATCCATCATTGAGGATTTCATATCCGACCATTCTCTTCTCGTTCTTAACAACGGCCAACACACCAGAACCCATTATTCTGGTACTACTTCAGCCATCGATCTCACTATAGTATCAGACAAACTATCTTCAAAACTTTCTTGGAACATCCACGATGATACTTGCGGAAGCGATCATTTTCCAATCTTCACTTCCTTCGGCCAAACTTCTCCAGAGTTTTCAACAAGGCCAAGATGGAAATTTGAATACGCTGACTGGGCTGGCTATCAGTTTGACATTGAAAACCGCCTCTCCGCTAAACGAGATTGGACAGCCGAGGAATTCTCCAAAGTTGTCCTAGAAGTTGCAATGGTGCACATCCCCAGAACCAGTGGCATCCCTGGCAGGAAATGTGTCCCATGGTGGTCGCCTGAGCTGAAGGCAGCGATCAAAGGTCGACGTAAGGCCCTACGCAAATTAAGAAAGGCCCATCCGGACAGCCCACTGAGACCCACTCTGCTTACAGAGTTCCAAAGGGCTCGCACAGAGGCTAAGACTGCTATCAACACAGCCAAGCACAACAGTTGGGTTAAATTCGTCAGCGAAATTAATCCCAACGCGTCAACAAAGGAGTTATGGAGTAAGATTGGCAGGCTTCATGGAAAGAAAAGAAGCAAAGAATATAATCTTCTAATTAACGGTCAATACACCAATGACCGGAAAATCATCGCCGAGGCGTTTGGAGATTTCTTTGCTTCCGCCTCCTCCAATCAAAACTACGACCAAACCTTTCTAACCCACAAAACGGAATGCGAAAGAATTCCCATCGATTTTCATACCGATGTGGAATTTGACTTCAACAAAAACCTCTCCCTCAAAGAGCTCGATTGGGTACTGAACAAAGTCAAACAAGGATCCACAGGACCCGATGACATCAGCTACCCTATGCTTAAGAATCTACCCCATCTCGGGAAAAAAGCACTTCTGAAGCTCCTCAACAAAGTCTGGGACAGTGGAACCCTCCCCAGTTGCTAGAAAGAGGGTGTCATGATCTGTATCCCGAAACCAGACATGAACAATCATCTTCTTGACAATTTCCGCCCCATCACTCTCCTAAGTTGTGTTGGGAAAGTCTTGGAAAAAATGATCAATCGACGCTTAACGACTTTTCTAGAGTCAAATAAGCTGATCCCAGACAATTCGCCTTCCGTGCGGGAAAAGGTACAGAAGATTGCCTTGTAGCAATCGAAAAAATCCTAGACGACGCAACTGAAAAATTACACCACATTGATATTGTTTCCCTGGATTTATCCAAGGCCTTCGATCGGGCATGGAGGTACCCAGTGCTGAAAAGCCTTTTCGACTGGGGGATTCGTGGGAGATTAGGTCTCTTCGTTAAAAGTTTTCTAGAAAACCGGTCTTTCAAAACCGTTATTATCAACCACCAATCTTCTCTAAAAATCCCAGAAAACGGCTTCCCACAAGGCTCAGCACTTTCACCAACCCTCTTCAACATTGCCATGCAATCTCTATTCGAGATTATCCCGGACCATATAAAGATCATAGTCTATGCAGATGACATCACTCTTATCTCTACGAGCTGCTTCGGCTTAATTCAGAGAAAGAGGCTTCAAAAAACCTTAGATTCCATCCAAAACTGGGCTCTAAAAACAGGTTTTAAAATGTCCCCGGAGAAATCCAAACACATACATATCGAAAAAGCTCTCAGAAGGAGAACCTATCTTCAGCTCAACAAAATCCCGATCCCTACAATGAGGACATTGAAAATACTAGGGGTTACTTTCGACAAGAAACTCAACTTCCTATCACATTCCCAAAAGACCAAAATAGCCACCAGAAAGAAACTGAACATCATCAAGGCTATCGCAGGCAACCTAGCCTCTGGTCATAGAAAGACGCTGCTAAATGTTGTAAATGTTTGGTTGGTCCCACAAATCCTTTACGGAATAGGCACCTTCAGCCGTGGAGGGGACAAGGTGTTAAACACCATTCAACCAATTTACAATAAAGCAATTAGGCTCGCAATTGGCGCTTTTCCCACCAGTCCTACTCTTGCTGTAATGGCAGAAAGTGGGCAACTTCCCTTCACCCACCTGGTAACAAAAGCCATCACCAATAAAGCCATCCGTCACTTGTCACTCCCCGAAAGCGACCACAATGTCCCATTAATACATAGGGCTAAAACATGGTTCAAAAATCTCACGAACAAAGATCTTCCCGATATATGTGAACGTTCATCTGCGACGGGAAGAAATTGGAACGTCAAACCGCCGAACATTAACCTTGAACTTCTCAAGGCAGTTCGGGCGGGAGACCCTTCTCCAAAAGTCAAAGCCTGCTTCAATAACCTCGTTGCATCCAATTTTCAAATCAACCACCAGGTATACACAGATGGTTCAGTCAGTGCCGATGGAGTTGGATGTGGAATCTTTGAGAGTAGATACACTGGTAGCTTTTCTCTTCCACCGCAATGCTCCATCTTCAGTGCGGAAGCTTTCGCTCTTTTAATAGCTACCCAAGAACGCACCCATGATTTCCTTCCTACCACAATATTCTCCGACTCAGCTAGCTGTCTCCATGATCTTCTAAGTGGAAACAGCAAACACCCATGGATTAAGCAAACAGAAGAGGCTGCTTCAAATAAAAACATCTCCTTCTGCTGGGTTCCTGGTCACTCAGGAATCCGCGGAAACACAGCCGCCGACATACTGGCCGGCAAGGGCAGCAAAATAGAACCCCCAGACATGCCCTGTCCT
This sequence comes from Toxorhynchites rutilus septentrionalis, assembly GCF_029784135.1. NCBI lineage: Eukaryota > Metazoa > Arthropoda > Insecta > Diptera > Culicidae > Toxorhynchites > Toxorhynchites rutilus. Next base: position 112,220,475 of record NC_073746.1, read on the forward strand.
CCATCTGACATTGTCCGCTGGGTAAAACAGCAAGTCCGTGAAAGTTGGGACATAGGTTGGATAAACAGCCGTCCCACTCATCTTCATAAAATCAAAAATTCCACTCTCCCTTGGGAGGACCGTCTCAATAGTAGGGAAAGGCAAGTCCTTACCCGTCTTCGAATTGGGCACACTAACTTCACCCACGCACACTTGTTCTGCAGAGCCGAAAAACCCCAATGTGCTTGCAACGAAGCTCCGGTTTCCGTTAGCCATCTTTTACTTGAATGTCAACATACCAAAGATGCTCGAGTCCGACACAACATAGGTCAGAGTCTCCGAGATATCCTCAGTAGAGACGAGACCCAAGAAACCAATTTAATTGCGTTTCTGAAAGAAACCGACTTCTTTGGTAAAATCTAAACCGAAATAATAAATACCTTGGAAATTGCTTATTAAAGTTCGCCACTTCACAGTCATGTATGCGTGTTTATGTGTGTATACACATGTATGTACGGGTCGGAAGGAAGGTATTCATACATGTATATACACGCATTCAATAATAATAAATAACAAATAATATAATATATACTTTCATACCCACATCTATCTTCTATCCATTACATTATACTTTAATCAACTTCCTATTCCTACAGCCACACTCACCAAGGAGGATAAATTCATTAAATAAACCTCTCCATTTTTCAGCTATACTATATACCATTAAATTCAAAACCACTATATTTTATTATCTATTCAAACTGTATTTCATTTCATTTCACCCCACCCCACACCCACTCCTCCCCTCTTTCCTTCCCATACCACTCCCATCCCCTCCCACTCCACTAATCCCACCCAAATCCTTTCCACTCCTTTCCTTCCTATCCTCCTGAGAAGGGCCTTTTTGTTTTTTGGCTTTGGAACACGCCTTTCGCTGGGTCACTTGTGCTTCGTTACTGCTTTGGTCCTCGGATCAGTAAATTTTTACTTTTCTTTACAGCATATATTAAATATCTTATGAAGCATAGGATCCCTTCCTACCTTCTTCTTTAACCGAGAGTCGAGCGGACAGATCTGATGAGTGATTTTTTTTGGTTTCCCTTTCGCCAGTCCCCTCTGGGCTGGTTTTATTGTGGCTCTTCACTGGGCTAGAGGCGAATGAACTGCAAAGTTTAAAGCCTCTTAAAACAAAGAAAGAAGAAGAAAAATACATTCATTACGATTTGTTCGCTCGTTGGATTCACATGCAAGCTAAAAAAGGTCCTCTTCAGGATCACAAAATTATCTTCAATCTAAAGAGTTTATTGTTTTGTTATCATTCGATATCCCCATCTTGTTCGGCTAAACGTTTCTGTTTGCCACTTGCCACAGCTTTCACAGTTGGAAAATTTCTTCCCATCCAGCTTGTGACATATTTTACAGTAAATTACATTCAATGGCACGTCGCATTACCACCACTCAGTATCGGATTGGAGGTAATTTTAACCTGTTTTGAATGAATTGAACATTTGCGATGACAGTGGTACAGTGTCAACTTTCAATGTGGGGTCATAATTTGGACCCCGAACTCTATGTTTACAAAAATGTCCAACTAAATATGTCGCATTACTGGTCCGTCCAATTAGCTAAATGTCGAGATAAGTCTAAATTACTGTACTTTCAATCTAGAAGCAATTTAAGAATTGGTGAAAATCAATAAGCTCAGAACAACTGCCAAATTCACATACTCATTATATCCTGGCAAACAAATTATGAAAAAATCAATTTGTTTTTTATTATTATTTTGGATATTGTTTTAGAAAGCATTGAACTGTATTTCCTAAACTCTTTTTTGGAAGGTTTAATGGCCCTGAAAAGCGCCTTGTTTTATGGAATGGTTCCAATTTAGAAAACTTTGTACTCGTGGTTTTGAAAAAAACCATTTCGAACGCCCTCGATGCCGCCTTGTTCTGGATTTGCCACCAAAGCAGTTTGTATAAAGAACAAACTTTTTTCTTCTGCTACCTGATGCCGTTTTGCGATTGCGTTTGCCACTCGCCACTCGCTGCAACTGCCTTATCGTCGCGAGCAGCTTTACCAGCCAACTCGATCACTTCGGCGGCCGAAACTATATAACGCTGGCTAGGTGGACTGGTGCACTGGTACTAACGCGCTCGGCCTAGCTACCCTTGCGGGGAACTCCAGACCGACACGGTTCGAGCGGGTTTTGCCTTTCCCTTCACTTTTCCTCCTTTGCCATGTCCAGACATGGCTGCTTCTTTCTTTCTTTCTTTGTTTTTAAGAGGCTTTAAACTTGGAAGTTCATTCGCCTCTAGGACATGGCTGCTTGGGTTGGTTTGTTGATGTGTTGTGATGCGAACTGATGTGGTGTACGGTTTGAATGAGAATGATCGTTACGGCAGCGGAGCGGGGATTTTTGACTGACTGGCTGGCTCGAGAATTACGCATGTGTGAGACTGCGACCAATGTTTCGTTCATTTTTTTTCTTTTTCCTTTCCAGTCGTGCTTCATTCTATTTCGCTGCTGCTCTGGTTGCCCGTTTTGGTAGTTTCATGATATTATTTTCCTACGGTGTAAGGTTATGAACCCATTGGTGATCGGAAATTTTGAGCAGCTGATCGGGCTAAATTTTCATTCTGGATTCATGACTTCATATCATGAATTCATCTCCATGCAGGTTGATCCTTTTTCGTATATTCCCAACCGTGTTTGTTTTCCTGACTACATCAATTCCTCTGTACATTTTGATCTGTTCATGAAGGAGAAAATCCATGGAATCCAGATTATCATCGATCGGGGATCGTTCCTACGATCTTCAATGCAAAGTATGGGCGTATCAATTGTGATAATATGTACTTTACTGATGGGTCCTCTATGAATGAGTCCACAGGATTTGGAGTGTTCAACGAATTTTTTAGCACCTCCCACAGTCTTCAGAATCCTTGCTCAGTGTATATTGCTGAATTGGCAGCGATACACTGGGCGCTGGACAGCGTCGCCTCACGACCTGTTGAACACTATTACATTGTAACGGATAGTCTTAGCTCTGTCAAAGCTATCCGTTCAGTGAGGCCGGAAAAGCACTCGCCGTACTTCCTTGAGAGAATACGAGAAATTTTGAGTGCTTTAACCAGACGCTGTTATGTCATTACCGGGTAATGAGAGGGCTGACTCATTGGCAAAGGTAGGTGCAATTGAAGGCGATATTTATCAGCGTCAAATCGCCTTCAATGAATTTTATTCTTTAGTCCGTAAAAATACCATCGCTAACTGGCAACGTAAGTGGAACGAAAATGAATTGGGTCGGTGGCTTCACTCGATTATCCCTAAGGTTAGCCTCAAACCATGGTTCAAAAGTCTGGACTTGAGTCGGAACTTTATTCGCACCTTCTCTCGACTCATGTCCAATCACTGTTCGTTAGATGCGCTACTCTTTCGTATTAATCTTGCCGACAACAATCTTTGTGTTTGTGGCCAAGGTTACCACGACATCGAGCACATTGTTTGGTCGTGCGAGCTGTATCTTGTTGCCAGATCGAATTTAGAAAACTCTCTTCGGGCCAGAGGAAGACAGCCCAATGTGCCGGTGAGAGATGTGTTGGCTCGGTTAGACCTTGATTACATGTCCCAAATATATGTCTTCCTAAAAGTTATCGATCTTCGTGTGTGATTGTCCTTATATCCTTATATTCTCCTTTTCCTTTTCCTTCGCGAGAAAGCAAATCCCTTCTTACTAACAATAGAATAAGGTGAAATGTAAATACGTATTAGATATAAGATAGGCTTAAGAATTGAGTATGATGAATGTGAGTGCGAATGTGAGTGTGAACATTGTCAACATATCCTTATATCCCTTCCTTTTCCTGAAAAAAATGTCACCCTTCTAAACTCGAGCAAACCGCGAGTAATCGGTTCTCTACTTCATTAACACTAGAATTAATGAAAAATGTTTATATATACTTGTAACAATACAGATAGGAGTTTGGCTCCTTTAAACTTATGTAACTGAGTCTGTAAAAATAAACGATTTCATAAAAAAATAAAAATATTTTCTTCAATATAAAAAAATGTTATGGAGTGTCGAAATCGATTAACGCAAAAATTTCATCAATCCATCATGAAATGACTGAGCAATAAGCGTTTGAAATTGGACAATTTTCACGATGTGCTCGATTTTCAATTTTCAATTTGTACTCCAATATATTCCCGAAAGACGTAATCCTACGTCAAAAACGTGAATGTGATAACGAAACATAAATTTTGGGCGGGACGAAGTTTGCCGAAGTTTGCAGCTAGTGGAATATTTCGTCCGTCGGTTGTCGTGTATTGAAATATCAGGATTCCGTTGCGTCGATTGGGCGTTCACATAATCACATCACTTCCCGCAGTGAAACCCGATTCATAACCCTTCTCACTAACGTTGATTACTGCTTCCATAATTGCATGGGAACCACGTTATAGAGGCGATCCTTATCATAAATCATACTAATATTCCTTTAATGACGGTTGAATTTTTAAATTCAGAATCACTGTAACATGTACAACGAGGATGGATGACTATCAAACGTCATTCGGTATGTTTTTCGTGCAATTCATCAATCCATCAACTGACGTTAAAGTCGAATCAGGTATATCTTCTTCAAGGGGTGCTCAAATTAGTTACTCTAAATATAGTTTTTCATATGTATATATTCTAAGGTACTTACCGGTATGTATTCCTAAAATAGGAGTAAATGCAATGGTTAGATAACAAAAATAATTTCACGTTTCTCTACGACCGTGTCAACAAGAAATCAATAAGGAATGGGACTATTAGCGAATGTATTGTTTATTAAAAAAAACACAGTTTTATGTCGTAAAACAAATTCAAGGAGAATATGTTTCTTTCTATATATATATATATATATATTTTCTGCACATACCTACCAATGGAGAATTTATATAGTAACCTTCAATTCATAAAACACACAACATTTTCTAACAATCACACTTTCTCTTTTTATATAATCTGGTTTTGTGCTTTCAATTTCACTCTTGTTTGGCATCTTCCCGAAATTCAGTTCGGTTCAACTCGTTAATTGGTTTTGTGTTGATAAGTACATGCGTACCATACAGTAGTTATATTCTTTGTTGTTAAATATTTGCTGTAAATAAATTTTGTTCTTCTCTTTCGCGTATCCCAAACACAAGAATGTACATACTGAACTGTTACAAAACACATTTAATCGTTGATTTCCCCTACTTACTTCTATTTCAAGCCGTTAAACCTACAATCTGCTCAAACTAGCTTGTTTCGTGACATACTCCCCAATTCATTACATACAATATGGTTCAATGGGTTTTCTGTACAGCTGAATGTCCCCCTCAAGCCCATACATCGATTTCTTATCACAGTACTGTTTATCGCGACAAAGGAGTTTCCCCGTTCCCCTCCAGGGATGGTTCGTCATGTCTAGACCTCCTTTGCACGAGTGCTATCGTTTTTTTTATTGTTTGTACGCTACAAAGCTACTCTTTGTTATGATTCATCAGAATTATTCCACTTTTCCATGCATTAAAAAACATCATTCCCAATTGTAAGACTTCATCGGTCTGATTTCCGATTGGCCGTCCTGTTTTTCGATTCGGTGGAAAATAAACGTCGGCCGTTAGTCTGGAAATTAGTTGCAATTCAGGGCGCGATTTGTTCTCAATTGAATTGGGTTCATTGGGCCGGGAAACCGGGGAGGAAGCTAGCTTTTTTCCGCAGTTCTTGCACTTCCGTTCGCACAACGCTCTTAATTCCATCTCGCCTAATTAGGAGCCAAATCAAGACTCGCATTTGCAGTGGGCGCGCTATTTGGTGGTTATTTTCAGTCAGCTCGGGCAGCATTATTGATCCCACGCGAACGGCACAGCAATGGGGCATAATGAATTAATAAAGTCGGAAGCTTGGCACAATCCGGACCTAATCAGGTCTGTAATTGATGGTGAAACTTTGACAATAAAAACACGACCGTTTCGGTTTTCGGAAGAAGCCGGCCGGATTTGCGCCGCTCGGGATGCTAAAAGGAATCGTGGGATGTGCCCTAAATGGAAGTATATTTTGCCATCAATCGTGAAGAAGCTGTGTGTCAGATTAAGAGGAATAATTAGTTTTGTCGGATATTTGTTATGGCGGTTTTATTGGGCACTTATTTCTAACGGTCACTTGCATCGTGGTGAAAATGTTCGGACAGTTAGGTGATATTTAAGTGCTAAATTTTTTTCGGAGCTGTAATTTCGTTCAGATAGAATTCATTTTGTGCAAAATTGCTCTTGCCACTAAACTGTAGAAAAATTGAATCTCTTGAATTTCGTCACGAATGTAGGCAGTCATCAAACTATTACATACTCTAACAGGTTTCTACCGGCACAACTATATTTGGAAGAGCTCAAAAACTGGGTTAATATATGGGGCGAATCAAAACAAAAATCATGCCTTGAATACTATTTGTCTAATTCAAATGATTCTATAACATTCGATTTAATACTGAAGTCTCTACCCGAATGTAAATGAAGGAAAATGTAGAAATATACGGTTAACGTTGAATCACCCGATAATGAACAGGTTTGATTCAATACAACGAGAAAAAAATGAGAAAACGAATGAAAGATGTCTACTGTATTTGTAATAAAGGAAAATAACGTAAGGGCAGGGCGAAGAATATTTTTTTCAGAAGGCTTAATAAATGTAGCATTCAAGGACAAATTGGGTTCATTGAATTATCTTTTGTAGTTTTTTTTTTCATTGTCACCGAAGTTAGTCCATTTTTTTTTAAATGCATGCGATTAGGGATTGCATTACCGTGCCAAAATTTCAATAACCGGTTATTCGGTAACGAAAATTTCATTACCGGTGAAAAACATACTTTAAAATAAACCATTCTCTTGGTGAAACGGCTTTCATTTATAATGATTAGTTTACAAAAAAAAAAAAAAAACATTATGCAAGAATCCAATTATTGCATTGTGCATTCAAGTGGAAATTAGCATTTAGAGCTCGACAGTTATTCTCTAGACAAAAACTGTCTTTGACAAAGCTGTGGCATATAGGGATTGTTAACCGGTTTTACCGGTATTACCGGGTCATTTTTCATTGCCGAATCACCGGTAATTTAACAATCAATAACCGGTAATTTTGGCAATTTTCATTTTTACACCATAAATAATATTCGTCTATATGCCGCTTTGAAATGTCACTCGAGAATCAAAATAACATCGAAAAAACCAACTGGCAGTGTTATACCGATCTTACGACCTCCGAGCTACAGTTCAAAAATCGCTGCCTGATCTGAAAATGAGACACAAGATAAGCTTCAGCGATGAAGAACTGACAGCGATAAAGGAGTTGGTATTTAGATGCTCTCGCACTAGTTTTGGTCGCTGTTGAACAGCTATGCCGGAAGAACTGCACCCTTTATGAAGCTGACGTATGAAAGGTCTCAACATCCAGCCCAATCTCAACGTATATTGATGAAACCCATCAGACAAGAGTTTTCGCACAGAGGGCACCAGAGACAAATGCATGGGAATGGTATTTGATGCTCTTCGTACTATACGCCCAACATCATTGAACTCTGAACATGCGTTTTCCTCTACTGGAAATTTCGTTGATGAGATCCCATCTATATTAGAAGACGATAAACTTAACACGTTAAGCCCCGCGTCGGTCCCTGGGGACTGACACTGAATTTTACGTTTTTTATGTGCCAATCTCACCGGACCGACAGTAGAATTTTCGTTCGAAGAGTGTCGGCATTGGAAACGACAACAACCAAGCTGCAAATAGATATTTCGAAAAGTTCACTATTGATTCGTTGGGACCGACGTGGGCCAGACGAAAAGCTCACTGTCGGTTCCCTATTTTGGCCGGGGCTCAACGTGTTAATATTATTTTTGGCCCTGAGAATTACTTTAACCAACAAAATTTGTCGCGAAAACTTAATGTTTTCTTGTAAACTAATCATTGTCAATAAAAGCCGTTTCTTCAAGAAAATGGTTTATTTCAAAGTATTTTTTTACCGGTAATTTACCGGTTTTGTAATAACTTTGTCAAAGTTTTTGTCTAGAGAATAAATATCTTCCACAAAGTTGTATTTAGGCTTTTTTTATGTTGCATTAAGGTGACCATGACAAAATGGGTTTTTTGCTCTAACTTTTATATTTGAAATACTACATCAAAATTGTCTTCATATGACTTTTAGAGCTTATTAAGACCTATATTTTGTGATGCAGTACTTTTCGATATCTTAATTCTACTCAAAGTTATTGATGATTTTTCACCCAAAAACTCATTATTTTAATTTTAATTTACTCAAATAAAAAAATTACATAGTTTTGAAAATCTCATATTATGTAGAGTGCGATATGCTCTTTCGAATGCCGCCAATAAACATTGTTTATGTTTGCCCCAGAACGAATGATTAACAAATAAAACAGGGGTGTTTTTTGTGAAGAAATATCAAGAGCTTTGACCAGAGTTGAGATATTGACAATTTCTGCATCGTAAAATGTTTGTATTAGTAAGTTCTGAAAGTTTTTTGAAGACAATTTGAATGTAAAATATAAAAAAAAATATATAAAAGTTAGAGCAAAAAAAACAGTATTTTGCATGGTGACCCTAACTCAACTTAGAAAAAAGCGCCATATCGGTTGTTACAAGAGATAGAAAAATATTTTATTCTACAAAGTTGCTTAGAATGACAGGGGCTATAACATTGTTGAACTATGTTTACCTCTATCTATAAAGATAAGAAAGTTAAATTTTTTATTTCATCGAAAATTTTGCACAATGGTCCAGGAGCTGCATCCAAGTGGAAATTAGCAATTAGAGCTCGACAGTTATTCTCTAGACCAAAACTGTCTTAGACAAAGTTGTTACTCATGATAGAGTGCTCGTTTTTATGTTGTCAAAAATAGGGTAATCAAAATTTTCGATGAAATAAAAAATATAACTTTTTTATCTTTATAGATAGAGGTAAACATAGTTAGACAATGTTGTAGCTCCAATTATTTAAGACATCTTTGTACAACAAAGTTTTTCACTATCTCTTGAAATAACCGATATAGCGCCTTTTTTCTAAGTTACGTTAGGGTCACTATGAAAAAAAATGTTTTTGCTCTAACTTTTATATTTCAAATTTTACATGCAAACTGTCTTCGAAAGACTTTTAGAGCTTACTAATAAGAACATTTTTCGATGCAGAACTTGTCAATATCTCAGTATCAAGTCAATATCTCAATAATATCAAGTTATTGATATTTCTTCCCAAGAAACATGCTCTTTCCTTTGGTTTGTCATTCTTTCTGGGGCAAACGCAAACAAAGTTTATTGGCGACATTTCAAAGAGCGTACTTCACTCTACATGATGTGTGATTTTCAAAACTATGTTATTTTTTTGTAAAGAACCATCAATAACTTTGAGTAGGATTAAGATATAGACAAGTTCTGCATCGCAAAATGTTGGTATCGATAAGCTCTAAAAGTCGTACGAAGACAGTTTTGATGTAGAATTTGAAATATAAAAGTTAAAGCAGAAAAAACACGTTTTTTTCATGGTCACCCTAACGCAACTTAGAAAAAAGCGTTAAATCGATTATTTTAAAAGATAGAAAAAAGCTTTGTTCTACAAAGTTGTTTAAAATAACTGGGGCTACAACATTGTTGAACTATGTTAACCTCTATCTATAAATATAAGAAAGTTAGATTTTTCATTTCATCGGTTTTGAAAATCACATATTATATAGAGTGAAATCTGTTCTTCCAAATTCCGTCAACAAACATTTTTATGTTTGCCCCTGAAAGAATGATAAACAAATGAAAAGAGCGTGTTTTTTTGGGTAGAAATGTCAATAACTTTGAGTGAAGTTGAGATATTGACAAGTTCTGCATCGCAAAATGTTTGTATTAGTAAGTTCTAAAAGTTTTTCGAAAACAATTTGAATGTAGAATTTGAAACATAAAAGTTGGAGCAAAAAAAAACAGTATTTTGCATGGTGACCCTAACGCAACTTAGAAAAAAGGCGCTATATCGGTTATTTCAAGAGATAGAAAAATATTTTGTTTTACAAAGTTACTTAACATGACAGGGGCTACAACATTGTTGAACTATGTTAACCTCTATCTATAAATATAAGAAAGTTAGATTTTTTATTTCATCGAAAACTTTGGTCACCTTTTTTTGACAACATAGAAATGAGCGCTCTATCATATGCAACAACTTTGTTTTCACCTCAATGCATCTCCTGAACCATTGTGCATTGTTATACACAAAATAAAATACTATCGATTTCGGATTTTTTGTTGCCGTTCTGCGATAGATAGTATAATTTATGAATTATTTGTTTGGGAATGATGTTTTTGGGAGTGTTGGAGATGTAATTTTACCAATAGATACAGAAAAAACTACTCGGATATTTGAAAAGTTATTCGAATTGACAGCCCTTTGTGTAGTCCTACGTCTTTTCGGTTATATCCCCGACATTACCCACCCGTCTTTTTATTGGTCGGACCTAGTTGAGATTTTTTTGTGTCAAATAGCACGCTTAGAATGTATTCTGAGTGGCAAGCTCTGGAATACGCGTGACCATAGTGCAAGTCGAAAGAAAATTCTTCGACGAAAAATTCCCCGACCAGAACGGGAATCAAACCCAACCCCCCGCCATGATAATGTGTGATGCTAACCGTTCAGCCATGGTAGCACAAACAGGCCAGTATATTTATCCCAAAAAAATCGATCAATTTTGGCAGTGTTACATTTTTGGTTGCATTCCAAAACTTAACAAGAACGAGATCCTTATCAGTGGCGTAGAGTAGGTGGCGCGGAGAGGACGGTCCTCTCCGGGTGTCTCCCTAGAAGGGATGACACCCACGACTGTGATAATTATATTTGTTTTTAAAAAAAAATCTTTGAAACTTTATAATGAATGTCACCCGTCTTCTTTGAAATTCATTCAAGTCTATTCTGTGATTAGTGTCATTATTTAGAGAACAATTTCACCATGGAAATGTTCATGTAAAGAATCTTTCTTGGTTTTTTTTTGTTTTGGATGGAAAAAGATTACTGATTTGAGTAACGACGGGTGTGCTCGAGCCCCGAGGGGTTTTTTCGAGCTCTGAATAGATGAAATAAAGAATATTTTCGCTATCCATTATTTCATGACTAGTTTCTTTATGTTTCAACAATACAACAAGAAAAACGGTAAAAATATTCAAAATTAGAATAGTTACAAGCTGGTGAAGAGAGCGGGCTTAAAAAATATTGCGCCATGGCGTAAATGATTCCAGCCCTTCTGGTTATCTGAAACAAAAAAAAATCGAACAGACCAGTAAAGATGCCGTTATCGTATGAGCCTCGGACAAGTGAAAAATCACTGAAATGACTATAGCTTGGTAAACGATGGAATTTACGACAAGTCCTTCTTTGGTCATATTCCTAAATGTCTAAACTTTAGGTATATGAAGGAAAAAAATCGTTGTAGTATAGAAAATTTTATATTTCTATACTATAACACATACTCCCTTGAATGAAGAGTGACGGATCAGTTTTCATAGAGTGCCATTCTCAATTTTCGACAACGCTCCAACCATGTCAGAAGGAGTTCAGGTTTTGTAGAGAAAGTAAAACAAAAAAGGCTTATTCAAGGGCTTATAAACCAATTCTCGAACTCATGAGGAGAACATGCTGGTAATTTAGTAAGTTGTTGAAGAAAAGGGCATTGATTGTTTTCGTTGAGAATTACAAGAGCGATCAAAATCCCCAAATAAGTAGCGGTAATTCAAGCAAGATACATGTTAGCAGTATCTGACAGCGAATTGAAAACTTTGATTCCCAAATTTGCAAATTTTTACGACGAAGTTTCGGAAAGCGAGTAGTTACTAGAGATTTCAAGATTCCGTGGACATTCGAAGGTCGCTGGAATCAACCTAGACGATGCCAGTCATTAGTGTACATTGGAAGTGATACAGTTCATCATGATATGGAACTTCTAAGAAACGCTACCAAATCTCACAGTGAGTTTGGAGCTGTTACGAACGATTTGCGTTTTTATGGCAGCTAGTGGAAGAGGCTTATCAAAGTTGAAATTAATTAAACATTTTTTGCGGTCAACGATGGGACCGGCATGCTTAAATGGATTGGCTTTGTTGTCAATCGAAAGTAAATGGACTAACTCTGTTGACTTTGACGATGTGTTCAGACAATTTGCTGCTGTTGAGACGGGACGTGTAATGATTTTACGATTTGTTGTTCGTGATTTTTTTCTGTTTAGTTTTTCAGCGCACTGTTTTGACAGATCACAAGGTGGGTGTAAAACGGACATATTAATAAGAACCTCAATTATATCTTTGGAAACTCATGTTTCCCGAAACTTTGATGCAGTTTCTTGCAATTCAATATACTGTTTTTCTACCTGATTGGCCAAATATTTTACAAAAAAGTGTTTTTCAATGTTTTAAAACAGACCGGAAAGTACAAAAAATTTTTCGATGCGGGTAATATGGACATATAGTGGGGGTAATATGGACAGGTTTGTAATACAGGGTTTTCCATTTCGGGCTTCCGAAAGTATACAGCCCTGCGCTGACAACCGTTTGACATAGCTGTCAACCAAAGCGTCATATCGTTGAATGTCTGCCATTTTACAATATGGATCGTTTTAGCATCGCACAACGTGTTAATTTTGTTAAATTATACTATAAAAATGATGAAAAACCGGCAAATGTTTTTCGAGCATTACGGACGGATTTTGGTCGTCATGGACGGCCTACAGAGCACACAATCGCTAATGTAGTGCGTAAATTCGAACAAACTGGATCCGTAGCGGATATTGTGAAACCTGTGCATCATCGTAATGTTCGTTCGGCCGAAAATATTGCTGTTGTTGCTGCCAGTGTGGAGGATGACCCGAATGTTTCGATTCCACGGCGTGCTCAGCAATTGGGCTTGTCAAACACATCATTGTGGCGAATTTTGCATTTGGACTTGCACCTACATCCATATAAAGTCCAACTGGTTAAAATAATTAGTGCGTGGTGACCATGGAATGCGTCGGGCATACGTCGATTGGGTGAACGAACAACAGCAGCAAAATGCTGAATTTTCGCATCAAATTTTCTTCAGTGATGAGGCACATTTCGAGCTCGGTGGATATGTGAACACCCAAAATTTCCGTATATGGGTCTCAGAAAATCCACACGTGATTGTTGAGAGGCCATTGCATCCGCCAAAAGTCACTGTTTGGTGCGCATTATGGTCTGGTGGAGTCATCGGGCCGTATTTCTTTGAAAATGAGGACGGCGAGACGGTAACTGTGAATGGTGAGCGCTATGGCCGCATGTTAACCGATTTTTTTTGGCCACAAATTGAAGATATGTATACGGATGACATGTGGTTTCAGCAGGACGGCGCCACGTGCCACACAACACGACCGAACATGGCCATATTGCGAACGAAATTTGAGGGACGCATAATTTCGCGTTTTGGTGATGCCAATTGGCCGTCCAGATCATGCGATTTGAACCCGCTAGACTTTTTTTTTGTGGGGTTATGCTAAAGACCGTGTCTATGCCAACTCTCCGCAAACTCTTGAACATTTGAAAGACAACATTCGTGAAGTTATGACCGAGATACCGCCCCATATGTGCCGAAAAGTCATCGAAAATTTCCTGTTCCGGATCAAGGTGTGTGAGGAAGCCCTAGGTGGACATTTGAATGATGTTGTATTTCACACATAATGGCATAAACCAAACTTTAATTTGAAATAAAAGTTTCATCGAAATTCGAATTCTAGGTGTGTTTTATTTCAATTTACTTTGGGAGTTTAAAGTTGGAAAACCCTCTATATAAAGTGTAGACGTTTATCGATCGCGAGAGGAATAATTTTATTCAAGCTTGGTCTGAACTCATCACGAATGTCCGTTAAATGATGAAAAAACAGAATTAATCCACCTAGAAGTGATATCGTGCTTTTCAACAGTATAAACGGACAGACTCTCAACTTTTTTGCTTTGGTTCCAGTCAGCTTCTAAACAGTCCACATTTGGCGATTTGATTTCCATTTATAGACGCAGGGCATTCCTTAGGAACAGATTAAACAGACTTTTCACAGTCCATCTCACTCACACTGGCAACTGTCCGTTTTACCCCACCAGTACAATTGTTTCAATAATTTAAATTTTCCACTCAAAAATGAATTTACTTTTCCGTACATACCTAATATCGCTTCTCTGTTAACTCACAAACTGAAATATAACCATCAGCGAATTGAATTTTGATATTAAACCACTCAAAATGCTTAAAACTAATGTTGCAAGTGTTCATTGACATTTCATTATTAATCTTACGAACAATTGAATTTTGCTATCAAAACCAATGCTTTGTTAAAAATGCTTCAGCGCTGAATCACATTTTTGGTTGAACGGATTCGTTGATAATCAAAATTGTCGTGTTTGGTCACATGAGCAGACACAAATAATACGAGAGCTGCCAATTTATCCCGAAAAATGTGTTGTTTGGTGCGATTTGTGGTCCTTTGGAATCATTGGCCCGTACTTCTTTAAAGATGAAAATGAGAACTATGTTGCTGACAATGGTGATCGCTATAATTCAATTTTTGTTAATTAGAAACCAAACGCTGAAAAATTACGTTTTATTAATTATAATTAACCTCAAATTTAGGTCTCTTGGATCAGTAAATTTATTTTTTCATTGAAGAATGCAAACAAAGGCTTGATAACAAGATTTGATTGGAGGGTGACACCGAAAACACCCGCCCCGGGTGTCATCAGGTCACGCTACGCCACTGATCCTTATTAAGGACGACATTCCAATCAGATAAATTTTAGTGAGGTTATGAAATCTGCTAATTCGGAGTTGGTCATGGTCATACGATAATGAATATTTAATGTAGCCACCACAATACGTATCAAGGTTTCAAAAAATTATCGGATAATATGGGGGCAGCGAGTCTGCGTCGAAAGGTTGAAGAAGATCTCTCTCCTGGATCATTGGAGACATAGGAGCGCATGTGTTCTGCATGTTAGTAAGAGTTGAGATTATAAACTGTCCCGATGGGCATCCGGCGACGCAATTTACTTTTACACGAGAATTCGAGATAGGACGCATGTCAAATATGACATGCAGTTATGTTTCAGCAAATGTCATATACCTGATATTGATCAACTGACGAAATTACTGGTTGATAAAGAGTCTTCAATTAATGCAATGCTGCAAGCGGATACTCCCAAACTGTCAACAAGAGGATTTGTAAGTGGAAGTTTTTTTTATGCAACTGCGGGCCTTGATTCAGGAATCTCGGAAAAGTCTAGTTTAAAAGTGTCACAAGTTTTATTATATTTTCGTTGATAATCATTCGTTTTTTAACCACACCACATCCTACCGTTCCCAGCCTAATGCGAGTTACGATTGTAAGAGTAGGAAAATAGTATCATTTGACCGATTTCCCACCTTCCATCTTCCTAAATACTGCTTCCGAAATCTCTGGTAACAATTTACAACGTTTTATATAGCATCTATTTTTGTGTTACTTCCGCTTCTACACCCCACCCCTTCGATAGGCGAAAGTGAAACTTACGTGGAGTTGTACTCGTCTCCTACTACTACGAATCTATTTACAACAATCACAATGGGGGAGCCCAGAGAGGGCTCTACCGCTGCGTTTGGATGCCGTTATCACCGTCCACGTAGTAAACCGTCGACAGGGCAACGGTGGCCGTCCCGATCGAGGCGCACTCATTGTCGTTGTAGGTGGCTGTGTCCTCGCCGTCGTCGTCGTCGTCGTCGTCCGTATCGTCCGCATGATGCCGTCGTCGGCGGCGGAACTTCCCGCTGGCCACCATCGTCATCATCATCGTCGTCAGCTTCGATGCGCTCGTCGGTGCCGTCGCGCTCGCCTGATTCGAGCATCTCGACTTGCTGATGCTGCTGCAGTTGTTGGAGGGGATGGGCACGGCCGGGCCGCCCCCGTTGTGTCCTGCTGTTCCACCAATCCAAAGGGTTCCAGCGGCCGGGACAGCACCGGCCACACGCGATCAGGTCGTAGCATCATTGTGAAATTCCTACATGGGTTGAATCGGTCGGTAAGGAATGGTTCTAAATGTTTCCGATCCGGCAAGAACACCCGCCAAGCGACGCCACGAAGCAAAAAGCATGACAATTAAAAAAAAAAAAGAATAAGAAACAATTGAAATCTAATACAGCAAGCAAATCATGTTTCTGTGAATTTGAATTGCAATCATGTTGTTAGTTTGAAAAAAAAACACATACAAGCGAAGCATACGTATAAGCAAATGCGTTACATCACACTTTCGTGCGCGAAAAAACGAATCTCTCGAAAAGCACCCTGTAAACCACAATTCTGTCAGGATTTTCCAGAAGCCGTAAATTTTTATGTTCTGTAATAAAACAATAAAACGACTCTTCCATCAACAAACACTTTCCGGCATTTTGTTTAGCTTAATCAGTACAGTGATGCTTCTGAATCCGGACACTTTTTCATTACATTCAATATCATGCCAAAACCATGACATTTTTGCATTTTGAATCAATGTGACTGATAGTTACTATTGTGTCAATTTAGTTTAGTGTCAAACATAGTACCTAGCTGTTAACAAAAAAATGTCAAAAATAAAAAATCAATGTGAATTTCACAAACCCATGTGCGGTATAAAAAGCACATTCAGAAAATGATTTTAAAATCGGACGGTCGAAAGTTGACGATTAACTTTCTCATTGAAAGAGTTGCATGAGGGTATGTTAGAAGAAGAAGAAGAAGTATGAAGTGTGGAGAGATTTTCGATCCGGGAAACCGCGAAACTCTTCGTTGTACAGGACGGGGTCGATTATATGACCCGTTTTTTATGTACGTGGGTAACTTTGTAACTTTGTCTGAAGCACTGTCTAACATTAATAGAAATTGAACCCTCTTCCTGGTGACCGATTGATCTGAAATTTGGAACACACCTTTATTTCTGAAGTCATTATAAAACTGCGTATTGTATAATCTTGAAAATCCAAAATGACGGCCGCTATGAAATGGCGGATTTCATATTTTCTCTAAGCCCCATCAATATGAGTATCAAACGACTTGACTAGTAGAACACAGCTATTTATGAAAAATTCGAATCCAAAATGGCCGCCAGCACAAAATGGTGCCATATACAGTCAACTTTCCCTTACTCGATATTCTGTAACTCGATGAATTTCATGGCACCTTTGATTTTACAAGCATTTTTCTCTCCATAACTCGATGGCTCCCTTACTCGATGGGTTTTGATTCATTTTGCCTTGGATTTTCACCTCCCTAACTCGATTGATTTTCGCGTACTTGTTATATTTTATTCTGTCATTCATTCTGTTGAAATTCGAACATATGCGTAGAAGTATTTTTATCGTGAAATGTAACCGTCTATCACCCCCTGATAAATTCTGGAAAAAATATGGTTTTTTATGTGAGAAAGGTGTTTTCTGACAATTTATGACATAAAATAATATGAAAAAATGTTCTGTATCTCGATACCTAGAATATGTTAGGGAGAGTTGACTGTTTTTTTTCAAAACTGCATCAATATAATATAGTATCAAATGAAGGGCCTTGACTATTAGATCACAGTAATTTATGAAAAATGCAAATCCAAAATGGGCCTCGTAAGATCAGTTAGCAGTTAGTTGTTTCATTACAAGCCCCACGATTTTATTTTAGTCCCATCAATGCCCTAGATTAATGAAGAAAGGGGTGTTCGCGACCGACAGCGCCAAAAGGAGCAAGAATCAACTTATCTTTTTCATCCCTATACTTTTCCTATTCAAGCTTCCCCATCCTTTTCTGAATTTAAATATGTGCACAACACAACTACACAGCAGCAAAACCCGAAACGCATACATACAAATAAATGCATACAGGAGATCGTACCCAATAGAATTGCATTCCAAATCCAAACGCCAAAAGTGTAGCATCGCGAATAAATCCGATAGTATTTTAGTTTTATTCCAAAGTGTTTTATTTTCTCCAGTGCAAGTCATATTCCGTATATTCACGAATCCTGAGCTATCATTCTGGCCTCCTTCAGCCGAAGGAACCGCCATTATCCTCAATGGTGTGATCCACCAAGGGGTGTGATAACTACTAACTGCTACTTGCCTAATTAAAGGGTGTGTCACATCAAATTGCATCACGGAAAAAACGCTGTAGAAATTCGCCCAGTAGACCGATCCTTTTGAAAATTTTAGACAGTAAAATAAAAACTATTAAACAACTTTTGGCATTTTCTTTTTATTCATACTTCGAGCCCAAGCCCGTATGCTCGCACCTTCCTCTTTACCCCGTCCATAAGGTTCTGTACAACGTCAGGTTGTAGTTTTTGACGTAGGACTACGTCTAACCGGAAGATATAGGGGGTGAAATGGAAATCTAGGCACTGAACAAGTAGGAAAAAATGCAAGATTTGGAACGCTTATAACTCGAGCATTTCTCAATAGATCGCAAAGGTTTTTGCATCAATTGATAGGAAATATATCTACGCATCTATCATAACGAATAACATTTCATTTTTCTTGAGATAAATAATTGAATAATTGTGAAATATCAAGCATTGTCAAAATGCACTATGTGCCCATTTTTGATTGGTCCATTTTGTGCTCCTCAAATCGAACCGACCAAAACGGGCAACCAGAGCAGCAGCGAAATAGAATGAACCACGATTGGAAAGGAAAAAGAAAAAAATGAACGAAACATTGGTCGCAGTCTCACACATGCGTAATTCTCGAGCCAGCCAGTCAGCTTAAAAATCCCCGCTCCGCTGCCGTAACGATCATTCTCATTCAAACCGTACACCACATCGGTTCGCATCACAACACATCAACAAACCAACCCAAGCAGCCATGTCTGGACATGGTAAAGGAGGAAAAGTGAAGGGAAAGGCAAAATCCGGCTCGAACCGTGTTGATCTGGAGTTCCCCGCAAGGGTAGCTAGGCCGAGCGCGTTAGTACCAGTGCACCAGTCCATCTAGCCCGCGTTATATAGTTTCGGCCGCCGAAGTGATCGGGTTAGTTGGTAAAGCTGCTCGCGACGATAAGAAAACCCGCATTCGGAACAGAACACATTCGGTTCGGTGGACATCAAGACAACAGGCAGTTGCAGCGAGTGGCGAATGGCAAACGCAATCGCAAAACGGCATCAGGTAGCAGAAGAAAAAAGTTTGTTCTTTATACACACTGCTTTGGTGGCAAATCCAGAACAAGGCGGCATCGAGGGCGTTCGAAATGGTTTTTTTCAAAACCACGAGTACTAAGTTTTCTAAATTTGAACCATTCCATAAAACAAGGCGCTTTTCAGGGCCATTAAACCTTCCAAAAAAGAGTTTAGGAAATACAGTTCAATGCTTTCTAAAACAATATCCAAAATAATAATAAATCACAAATTGATTTTTTCATAATTTGTTTGCCAGGATATGATGAGTATGTGAATTTGGCAGTTGTTCTGAGCTTATTGATTTTCACCAATTCTTAAATTGCTTCTAGATTGAAAGTACAGTAATTTACACTTATCTCGACATTTAGCTAATTGGTCGGACCAGTAATGCGACATATTTAGTTGGACATTTTTGTAAACATAGAGTTCGGGGTCCAAATTATGACCCCACATTGAAGGTCGACACTGTACCACTGTCATCGCAAATGTTCAATTACAGGTTAAAATTACCTCCAATCCGACACTGAGTGGTGGTAATGCGACGTGCCATTGAATGTAATTTACTGTAAAATATGTCACAAGCTGGATGGGAAGAAATTTTCCAACTGTGAAAGCTGTGGCGAGTGGCAAATGCAATCCTTAAACAGCAAGGTTTAGCCGAACAAGATGGGGATATCGAGTGATAACAAAACAATAAACTCTTTAGATTGAAGATAATTTTGTGATCCTGAAAAGGACCCTTTTTAGCCTGCATGTGAATCCAACGAGCGAACAAATCGTAATGAATGTATTTTTTTGCCATCGCTCCCTTTTAACGTTCATTCGTTCGTCTCGTTGGACTCGCCCCTCTGGCTGAGTCTGCCGATTTGTCTCTATCCTGTGAGTGTGTACCGCTAGAGTATAAAACACGCGGACCCCAAAAAAATATCTTATTTTCTTTCAAACCGTAAACCCGTGTGGTTGTACGGCATCGGCATCGTGGACGTAACAAAGGAGGACAAGTTAAGGGAAAGGCAAAGTCTCACTCGAACCGTGCAAGTCTCCAGTTCCCTGTTGGTCGCATTCACTGATTGCTCGGCAAGGGTAACTAGGCCGAACGGATTGGTGCCGGAGCACCAGTATACCTAACAGCGATTATAGAGTTTCGGCCTGTCGGAGTGCTCGAGTTGGCTTGCAAAGCTGCTCACGACAATCAGAAAACCCGCATCAAGAACAGAGCAGCTTCGGTTCGGCGCTCATCAAGGCAAAAATTAGTTTCAGTGAGTGGCAAAGTGTTTCTCCGGCACGTCGCATCAAATGTAA